>NC_142519.1:24329296-24396796 GCF_964205215.1 Stylophora pistillata | reverse complement strand
GGAACAAAGTTCTTATCAAGGGCTCTGTTCCAACAAGACATGCAGTTCTACCAGAAGGTCCTGAAGTTCTGACAGATCGCAAAAGGCGACAGGTAAGCGTTTTCTCGTGATCTCCGATCATAAACATTAACATGTGTAAGTTTTTCTGATGTAAATAACCTATTCTTTTGGAAGCATTTATGTGTAAAATGTCCGTGTCTAATTGCGGTTTTGCCGTGCTGAAAGCAAACTGAACTGCTAAAACCTATACCTTAGTGAATCATCAACATGTTCACATTACATCCTCTAATCTCAACAATGTACAATGTAGTGTGTCATTTTAAAATTGTTCAATAATACTTTGGTAGGCACGGCAGCATATGACAAATTGAAATTGCTGTTGACAAAGATCCTTCTGAATGACATAAAAAAACTCTCACCAGATGCCCAGACATGTTGCCTAGAAGGCTTCCATGCCACCCTAAACACCTGGCATCCCAAGTTGATTTGTTACTCTTGGTTAGGTTCTTTTTGTAGCTATGTATATGTTGTATTACAGTGACTCCCACCTAAATATGTTGCAAACAATATTTTATCCTTTTCCTTTTACACTCTGCAGATATAGTATTCCTGGAAGTTTTATGGCCAAAGTAGTGTTTTGTATTGCACTTTTAGCTCAAAACTGTCATTTTTGAAAATGAATGGGTATGTGACTGCTAAATGTTACACATGATCTATTGACCAGACATCATGCAACATGTCTACAATGTATGCAACTACACAAAACAGTATTTGTTATCATTTATCACATTCCCATCCCCTTAATTCCTTTCCTTGGTTCTTTCCCTTGTGTTCCAACCATTATCATACACAATCTCATTTTCAGATTTTCATGTGTTCGCTCATCTAAAGTAAAATTTTCTAGGCATATACTGGCAAGCTTGCATTTTAATGAAAACCTCAGAAGAGAAACCCAAACATCAAGCGATGGAAAAGAATACATTCGGGTGACTTATCCAAAATTTAAACTGGGAGAAGAGGTTGTTAGAGAGGTGGCATCTCCACCTAGCTATGGTAATTATTGACCATTATGATTTTAAAAGTACAGTGGCTACACTGAACTAAGTGTAGGAAATGTTATGCTCTTTTGTTAAGAGTCAGATCACTCTTTTTACCATGATAAGTACTATTGACCAGCATCTTGTGTAAAGGACTCTGCTTCACCTTGTTTCCTTATATCTGATAAAACACTGTTGCACGTTTTTCAAATGACGTCGACATTTTATATGAATTGGGCTGTGATCTTTTCAGGGTATGTTGACACACTGAAGAATCTTCTCTTCACCTTGCCAAAGGCAGAAATGAAGAAAGTAGATGAGAAGTATGCAGCAAGGGTACCAGAACCCCTCAACCAGCAGTTCCCAGACAGAGTAAATAAAGAGGATGCTGTAAAGTTTTACCAGGCAAGAAAGGCAACGAAGAAAACGTCACTATTTCCACCAGGTTAGTTTGCTTTGACTCTTCAAAGCTCATGAAGCGCAATGTTCAAATATGACATAATGTTCTACGTACCAACTGTCATGCAACCTTGTCCTCAGGGTCTATCTTCTTCCCACCCACTAGAACTGGGGAAAAGATAGACCTTGGGAACAAGTTTGCCATCATGGTAATGCACAATGTGATTGTCTCCACGGAGGATATCTTCTACATGTTTTTTCCATAGTAAAAGGATGCTAAACAAACAAACTAAAAATGCACTAACATAATTAAATAAATTTATTTATTTTACAGAAGCAGAGCAGGCAAAACTACAGATGTCTATCAGTGACAATACCTCAAGCAGCAGTCAACCCACTTCAAGACGACCTTACAATTGCTCAATATGACAAAAACCATTGCGAAGTCACAAAAGCCGTTGCAAAAAATAAAGTGACCAAACTTTTGTCACAGGAAGGTTTTCTGCGTGGTACAATTTTCCTTCTTACTTTAAATTTTCCATGCCTGCATTGCACTGTACTCATCGACTTACAATATTTGCACTGTACCTACAACAAGTTGAAATTTTAAATTTAGTCAAACTAGTGTGCATGTAGAACCTAAGCTGTTTCTGGTTCACAGTCCATACATTACCAAACAATAGAACAAGAAACAACCACCCATGAAAATCAATTTGAAAATTGTTGTTTACCGAGACAATCAGTGTAGAACAATCATGTCATAGGTTTGATTACGTGTACTATGCTAGTCTCTGTCATGAGCAGCAGCAAAACCTCTGGTATTAATTTTTGTGACTGGTATTTAGTTCTGATATTATGGTAAACACAGGCTGGTAGTGGTCTTCTGTTATCCCAGCCCATGTAGCCACGAAGCCACCTTGTGGTCCATCGGTATGCAACAGCTCTAATGAACCTAGAGTAAAAGCACAATGAAAATTATATAGGAAGGTGTGTAAGAATGCTCTACATTACTACAGGACCCTGCCTTTCACCTCCCCATGACACACACATTCAAATAAAAAATATTTATGTTTAGGAATTGATAATGAACTGCAGGGCATTTCTCAAGCTTACATTTTCCTACAAGCTACTTTGCAAGCAATCTTATTAGTTCCTGTTTTACCTTAGGTCAGTGCATCAGATAAAAGTCCAAGTAAATGCAAAATCTAACTTAACTTGGTCAACTTTTATAGCTTGAGGTGCCTTAATTTACCCTGATTTATCTGAAGCTTAATGTTTTATGCCCAGCAAAGTGATTATGCTAGTTTACACATTGTATGTTTTTATTTATGTTTTTACTAAAAATGTACTGACTCGTTTTCTGACTCCACCTCGGCGACGGTAAGTCCCACCATCCTGGTTTCTCAACAAGGGAGCCACTTGGAGAAGAACTGCGCGGTTCCTAATCGCATCGTAGTCCTCGTGTTGTGTGATGCATTTTATCCGTTCAATGGAACAATCAAATACCATCTTTGCAGATGAATTTGTTACCTCTCTGCAACATCGAAACTCCAGGGAACCAAAGATTTGCTATAAGTATATATACAAGGAATTTTAAAGGACCAGTTTTACTAACCAGGAGTCTACGTCTACAGTTCTCTCGTATCTAGCCTCCAGAGTTGACGGGGTAAGTCCATCAACATCGGTTTGTTCGCTCGAAACGCCTGTTTCTTCGTCGTTCTCGTCCGCGAGCGGCTCATCTTGATATGGAGCTATCACACCAGTGATAACTCCCCATTCCTCTTCAGAACTGTCGCTTATTCCACAATCCATACTTTCTATAGAGTCAGACGACTCAATACTCTCGGAATCGCTGGACATTTCGAAGCGTGAAACGATAGAATTGAGCGAGTAATCACAGCGTGTTACAAGGAAAACACTGAAAGTTGTTGACCTTGCCAATCATAGGATCAAACAACCTGACGTCACGAGTCCCAATTCTCGGCCCAGTCTCCGGGAACAATTTTACACATAAATTTAGCGTGTTTCGGGCGCTAAAAATCGACCAAAAAAATTGTTTCATTCATTTTAAACTCTCAAACCGTTTATTATACACATGGAACTAGCTATCAACGAAAAAAAAAATTTCGTGTCATATACACTTTAAGCGTTAAAGTTATTCAGTGGTAAAAGATGTAATAGTTTTTTTTAAACTGTCCTTGACCGTTCCTTGCATCAGGTTGTTTTCATCTGTACATGCTACTCATGGCCATTGTTTAGGGAATGTTATAATTTATATGATTATTAACGATATTTTAAAACTCTATGGGAAACGGGTTACATTGCTGAAGGCTCTGAGTAGTTGAAAGGACATTTTTTGTGGTTTATTCCCCAAACATGTACCGAGGTCGATCGTTTTTATTTGCAACTGTAATTATTGAAAAAAGGCTATTGGTTGAAGTGA
The DNA here is from genome assembly GCF_964205215.1 of Stylophora pistillata. Lineage (NCBI taxonomy): Eukaryota > Metazoa > Cnidaria > Anthozoa > Scleractinia > Pocilloporidae > Stylophora > Stylophora pistillata. Next base: position 24,392,917 of record NC_142519.1, on the reverse strand, counting down.
CCTACTGATCAAATCTTTGAAACCGAACCTATCGGTGCACACGGAAAGAGGAAACTGAGCTTTGACATAAATCTAGAAAGAAAAAGAAAAGGTGTATTTTAACGTTCTTATCATGCAATTAAAACACGTAATTAGCAGCCTTTGATGGCAACAATGTTAGTGACGACTGATGACGCCAACCATGATGATGCAGTCACTTGAAGTCCACTGCTTTCCACTCGGCGCAAAGACTCGCTTATTCACTCCTCTTCAAGAATAAAAACGATACATTTTTCGAAGAAGTTCGGCCTGATAGTTAGTAGGGCCTCACAAAATTCACCCAAAGCCTCAAAAAATTACTCTCAGACTACGCAGTTGAAGTACTTGCGTGTTGACGCGTAAGTTTGCGCGTTGCGTTGCGAGTTTTGCCGGAAATACTGGGAACAAGTGAACGTGATGCCAATATGGCGGCCTCACAACATCTTTGATATCCCTGCGTCGTAAAGTAACATACGAAGGCGACGGAACTTTAGATATGAGAGGGAGCGATGAACCAATATACTCGTTTTGACCTTAAACTGGGAGTGAAAACTGGACCTCAAGTATCACTTGCCTCTCAGAGCAAGTTAGCTGTCGTCTGGTGGTTTTTGGATGGAAAAATGACACCAGCGGCTGCAGAATGCAAATGGAGACAGGATGGAGAGCATCAGGACATCCAGCCAGGTAAGAATTAAACCTCAAAAACTGCTGTACAAACTTTTTTTTTGCAAGAAACGTCTGTCACCAATTATTTTTAGTTTCAAGGTACCCTCGTGGCCCGGCCAGAATACTGTGGTATTAAATTTTTTAGAACAATCTGCGGGAAATTCAAATCCAATCACTCTGAGCACGTGCGCTTGCTGCTGGTTCGCAGCGAAAAGCACTTTTGGAGCTGTGTTTGCGGACGGTAAACTTATAAAATTGAAGTCACATTTTAAAAGAGTTCTCTTGGGCAAGAGGGAAGGTATTTGTAAAGTCTGTGAGGAGTTGGCAAGAATATGTTTAAATTTGCAGTTGTTGTAGTTGTAGTTGTTGCATTTTAAATTCATCGTGAAAATACATGTTAATGTGCGCTCAAGTACATCGACTTTTTCTCATAAAAAAGCCAAAAAATAAGTAAAATTAAAAATCTAAATAAGAATTAAGAAGGCAAATGGAATTACCTGGCCGGGGACACAACCTAACTTTCATCACTGATGCAGAGACAGTTCATTGTAAAGAAAAAAAAACGGAAAGAGTACCATATAACCCCATACATTAATTATGTATTCCACTTCTTTGTCTTTCACGGCAAAACTTTAAAAACAAAGTTTACTAGTCTGAATGCATAATTAATGTATGGGGTTAAATGGTACGCGTGCCACAAAAAACTAAAAAAGATCCAGGAATTCAAAGAAATCTTAAAGTCTGCCAGAGAATACAAGTTAAAACCTTTCTCTTGAAATATTTCAAAAGTGAGGTTTGTGTGTGTTGTACTGTTGCTAAGTATTGAAACTGTTGTCAAGCATTTGAAAGCCTGTTGAAACTTGAGCCACTTTATTTTGCAATAACTTCTGGATGGTGTAAATATAAAGATACACCACAGTATGTTACTATTTTATCCTGTGTAATAGGTACCTTTTGTCTTTGTGACTCACAGCAGGTACATCCCTTTTTTAAATTAATACACTCTTGCTAGTCTAATACTTGGCTATAAATATGCTTTTTCCATTTTGTTTTCACTGTTTACACAAGAAGGATACAAATATGTCTAATTTACGGTGGCCCACAAGTGCACACCGAATTCTAAATCTCCTCACTGAATTCTAAATCTCCACACTGAATTCTAAATCTCCATACCGAATTCTAAATCTCCACACCGAATTCTAAATCTCCACACCGAATTCTAAATCTCCACACCGAATTCTAAATCTCCACACCGAATTCTAAATCTCCCCACCGAATTCTAAATCTCCACACCGAATTCTAAATCTCCACACCGAATTCTAAATCTCCATGCCGAATTCTAAATCTCCACGCTGAATTCTAAATCTCCACGCCGAATTCTAAATCTCCACGCCGAATTCTAAACCTCCACGCCGAATTCTAAACCTCTGCACCGAATTCTAAATCTCCCCACCAAATTCTAAATCTCCACTCCGAATTCTAAATCTCCACACTGAATTCTAAATCTCCACACCAAATTCTAAATCTCCATGCCGAATTCTAAATCTCCACGCCGAATTCTAAATCTCTGCGCCGAATTCTAAATCTCCACACCAAATTCTAAATCTCCACACCGAATTCTAAATCTCCACACCGAATTCTAAATCTCCACACCAAATTCTAAATCTCCACACCGAATTCTAAATCTCAACGCCGAATTCAAATTGTTCACACCGAATTCCAAAGATCTGGGAGACTGGACCGAGTATTGTTTCATCAAATTGGCATTGCTTTGGCCCGGGGCGTTTAGTAGCCCATCTGCCGTTAGAATGTCTTTTGACATTTTCTGTAGGTGGTCAGGTACGACCGCGGTTTCTATCCTAATCTTGTGGATCTCGTCAGTTGCCGATTAACTAAATAGACTGGTAGAGATTCATTCTCGGTATCAGTCACACATGAGTTGTTTCACAACCATTTCGTACTTGCTTTGTTTCTATTGACTCTTACTTTTGGCCAATTGTGTGTACGTATCCATGATCCTTTCCATTGGGGCATAAGTTGTGTTTTTTGTATAGGCTAAGATACAATATTTTGAGCGGATACTGCAATGTTTTTGCAGGGAGAGAGTTTCCTGCATTGGTTTAGAGTTGTTCTTCAATGATTACTCTGTTTTTGGGGTAATATATTGCTTAGTTTTAAGTGAAATTGATGTTTTTGCAGTTTATTGCTCAATGTTATTCATTCATGTAGATTCCATGGTACTTTTGCCAAAAACACAAAATAACTTCATACTCGTACCCCTCATTAAAGTAATACTTTATCGGTAGCTTTTCGAGATCAAGCTCGATACCACAGTTGGAACAAAATTGGTTAATAGATATCGTTGCGCCACAGTCATCACATTTTAACACTACTGTTCTAGTCACCATTTTCTTTTCCCCATAATTCAATTCGATGAAACAATACTTGTTCCAGTCTCCCAGATCTTTGGAATTCGGTGTGAGCAACTTGAATTCGGCGTTGAGATATAGAATTCGGTGTGGAGATTTTGAATTCGGTGTGGAGATTTAGAATTCAGTGTGGAGATTTAGAATTCAGTGTGGAGATTTAGAATTCGGTGTGGAGATTTAGAATTTGGTGTGGAGATTTAGAATTCGGTGTGGAGATTTAGAATTCGGTGTGGAGATTTAGAATTCGGTATGGAGATTTAGAATTCGGTGTGCACCTGTAGGCCACTGCACTAATTTACCAGTCTCAACCAATCAAATGCTGGCAAAACTATTATAACTTGTAATTTGGTCAGTCATGGTTTTAAATGCACTTTCTTTAAGTTCTCAGTAGGTCCTTTTGTATAATTATTCCTTTGTACTGGACTTGGGCTTTTGGATTATTTTAGTTGCTTAGGGTTTTGTTTATTAAGGGGGACATGGAGGGTTCTGAATACTGCAACACTGCAAACAAAAGAGAACAAAATACTGCATCACTGCAAGAAATATCTTCAATACATGGACATTGTGATTAAATAAAAAAAATTCTCGGGATTTACCTGGTCTGGTTTCACTCATCTTTACCACATGCTGGTCTTTAGCTGGCTGATAGTGCGACTGATTGATAGACCCACTGACTAGAGGAGAAGCTGTCCATTTCTCACTCAATAGACTCAGTTTTTGACTTACTAATTGACTGACAGACGTCTGTGCCAATCAATTCAAAGCTTTAACATTCCCTCCCCTACCTGGGAGAACCCACTGTCATCTTTGTCAGGTGGATAGGAATTTGAACTTTGCATGGCTGGGCTGGGGAATTTGAACCAAAAATGGTAGTTATTTCTTGCAGAATACAAGTGTTGTCTTTAAATATGGAGGTGTTTAAAGGTAATTAGTTCACTTTTATGAGTGATTGTCTCAGAAGAAAACATCCCTTAGGTGATGGCTTTGAAGCTTGGTCAAGGTGTAGAAAGTGATGCTCACTGATATTTCTTTTTCTGAGAGGCATTTGAACATGCAAATTTAAACCAACCAATCTTGAAAACTCCAAATGCCTGGAGGGTTTCCTGGGGGGATGCTGAAGCTTTAAATTGATTGACACATGTAGCAACTCGCGTATTAACTTGTGGCTTTAATGACCAACTTGCTGAATGATACACACTCTAACATACTGGCTACAGACTTCCTGACCAGTAAATGTACTGAATGACTGATTCTCTAACATTGATAGACTTGCCAATATGTTCCCTGTCTCACTGACAGGTGAACTGACTACTTGACCAACCAAAAAAAAAATAGCTCACAAACTAATTGAATAACCCATGCAATGAATCATAGATGACTTGCTGACTGATTAAGTCTTTGGCTAACTAAATTAGTAACTAACTAATTGATTGCTTCATTGACTGAATTGCAGTCTCTAAATTTAGTGACAGTATAACTTGCTGATGAAATGACTTATTAATCACTACAGATGGCTGAGTGGCTGATGACTTCCCTATCAATATCTAATCATATAACTTTTCCACTTAACAAATGGTAAACACCACAGCGTACACTATTGAGTTATGGATGCACGCGGGAGGTTGCTAAGCATGAAAGAAGCGTAAGAGTTGCTTGAGGCGATAGCCGAGAGCGACTCTAGCTTCTTGAGTGCTTAGCAAACCTCCCAATTGGTTATGTTATAATGATTAACTTACTTTTCAACTGGATCTTTTGACTGTCCACATACAGACTAAAAATTGCCCATCTGCATTGTACCACCCAACAACAGACCAGCTGTCAAACTTTTTCTTTGCGCTGTGAACACGCGCAAAGAAAAACGCAGACACCGGAATCGCACCATCGTATAAACACTTACTATGCATCCATCGACAAGGTGCTGTCCGAGCTTGAGTTCAGGTTTAGTGGAAATGACCAGGAAATACTCTGTAATTTGGGAAATATCTATCAGATTGAAACACCAGATAAAGAAAGCTTCTCCCGAGTTGCTAAATTTTACAAAATCGACGGGAAGATTCTGGAAGCCGAGCAGAAAATTTACGCGAGTTTTTGTCGTGTACGTGGATTAGGCTACATGTCTGTTTCAGAAATATTGCATACATTGCACGAGAATGGTCTATTTGATATGTTCCCAGAGTTTTCTAGTGTGGTACATATCCTTGCAGTGATACCTGCTACATCATGTTCTGCAGAACGATCCTTCAGTGGGTTGCGCAGATTGAACACTTACTTCTGCAGCACCATGGGGCAACAACGTGTTAGTAACATCGCACTTATTAACACTGAAAGGGACTATGCCAACTCTGTAGTCGAGAAAGACATGGATCGTATCATTGACACATTTGGCCATCGAAATGGCAGAGACAGCCATTTCTTTTAACATGTTTTATATGTACGCCTATGTTAGTGTATGATATGACGTCTGTTTCGTAAAAGTTTGGGCAACTTGCGAGAATTTTTTGGGCAAATGGTTCCCCGTCCCCCCTGGCAAAAAATTGCCCGTACGCCTATGACGCCAGCGCGCAAACAATGGAGACCCTTTCAAAGTCAGGTGTCAATATCTAGCGAATAGAGGGAACAACATATTTTTAGAATGAAAACCACTTTTATTTCAAACTCGTGGAGAAAGCTACGGTGGCCCGTAGGGGACATGACACATTTTTTTATCGCGCGACAAATGATAGATTATCGCGCGATAAATGGAAATTATCGCGCGATAAATGAAAAATTATCGCGCGATAAATGGAGGTTATCGCGCGATAAATGGAAATTATCGCGCGATAATATTTATTATTGCGCGATAATTTTATTATCGCGCGATAATTTATCATTTATCACGTGATAAATGGAAACTTGTCAGGTCACGTAATCGGCTGTCATGCATGTTGTTTCGGTGGACGACAATGACTGCCACAGTTGAGGAGCTATGTTTTGAGGTCGATAGTTCGTTTTATTCATGTAAAAAGATCATTTAGCAGTACGTTGCAATACTACGATACATATCTCTTTGAATCAGTATAGTAAACCTTGATTTTGCGAAGTCCGAGCCCGTGGAAATTTTGTATTATTTATTTATATTTTGTGATAACTTTTTGATGATTGCATGATTTACACTGTCACGGTTGTGTTACACTAAAACCTTGGAATAAACTTTCACCAGTTTGCTCATCTTTCAGTCTATACTACATGCCCTCTAAATTTCATTGTCATTGCTCAAATATTCTATCAAATATTATATCAATCAATTCTCTGCATTCCTCCAAACAAAAAACACATTATGATCGTGACTGTACGCCAGCAGGATCCAATTCTTTAATTGTGACTCGTACGGTCTCCTTCTGGACAACAAGACTGTAGTCAATTCTTAATCGTTGGTGCATTAGGCGATAACCAATACTGTTCCTGCATGGACAAATGCAACGGATTACCGGACAAAAGTTGACCTAGATGACATTGATGTGATTGATGGTGAATGCTGCGACTGAACAAGCCCCACAAATTGTTTGGAGGAATGCAGAGAACTGATTGATATAATTATGTAAGAGCAACAGTTGCAAGTGCCTTCAACTGCTCTAGAAGCCCGTAACCTTTTCGTGGATCTCGTTTATCTCATCGACAACAATTGGTTCAGTTCTTGTATGATGTTCTTTTTGAAGGGGAATGAATCACACCCGAAAACCTAGCCTCATGTGTCCCTAATGCCACCCTCTCTTTGTGTGCGAGGCCTTTCTGGAAAAAGAGGACCGACAGTTCTGGTGACATATGTGTCAAAGTTACTGTGTTTACATTTCTGTGCGAAATAGAGGATACTTTAAAAGCCTATGAGCATTGTGTAACTACTTGTGTGCACGAAGTAATTTGACCTTATTTGGCCCGAGCTTTTTTTTAATCTTTTCAGACCGCGGAGTGAAGAGAATTCCGCCCCCTTCACCTCCGTAACTTCCAGAATATTTGAGCAAAGACAATGAAATTTAGAGGGCATGTAGTATAGACTGAAAGATGAGAAAACTGATGAAAGTTTATTTCAAGGTTTTAGTGTAACACAACCGTGACAGTGTAAGTCATGCAATCATCAAAAGTTATCACAAAATATAAATAAATAATACAAAATTTCCACGGGCTCGGACTTCGCAAAATCAAGGTTTACTATACTGATTCAAAGAGGTATGTGTCGTAGTATTGCAACGTACTGCTAAATGATCTTTTTACATGAATAAAACGAACTATCGACCTCAAAACATAGCTCCTCAACTGTGGCAGTCATTGTCGTCCACGGAAACAACATTCATGACAGCCGATTACGTGAACTGACAAGTTTGCATTTATCACGTGATAAATGATAAATTATCGCGCGATAATAATAAATATTATTGCGCGATAATAAATATTATCGCGCGATAATAATAAAAATTATCGCGCGATAATTTCCATTTATCGCGCGATAAAAAAAATGTGTCATGTCCCCTATGGCCCACCGTAGAAAGCAGTACGTCACATTTTACAATCTTCAGCAAAAAAACTGAAAGTACAAAATACGGAGTTATTTAAGACAGAGATTTGCCTGCTACCACTCAACTTGGCAAAATGTGGCGCCGACAATGAACAACTGAATGGTCAAATCCTCAAGCGAAATGAAAATTTCAAGCGTTCCGGTATCAAAGCAAGATCTACAGAAAACCGGTAAGTGCTTAACAGTTATAAAAAAGTGTGTTCAAAATATAATGATTAAGACTGGAATTTCTCAGTAAACTCTGACGAAAAACAGTTCAAAAAAGGTTAAAAGTCACAATTTTAACTGTTTTTCTTTCACTGGAGGGAGTCGCTCATTGGTGTCGTGCTGGACTGAAAGTTTATGGAAATATTTACTGGAGAATTATTAAAAGTTACTCCAGTAAACATCCCGCCAATTGCTCCTGCCATCAGGTAACTAGAACGACTGGCATTGCTGTCAAGGTCACTAGTAGCTGCTGTGTTGCTTGGCGTGGCTGAGCTATTGAGAACAATCTCCTGTAAAGCATGACTTGAATAGCCGTTGGTAGTTGTCGTGCTTGGGTTGAAACCGGCCAACTTATTCGATATTCGCCGCTGTTTTTCCAGAGGATTATGGCTGTAGCTGGATATGGATTCCGGATTGGCGTGGCCAGTGAGCTCTTATAACCTCAGCGGGTCGAAATCATCACGGAGCGCTTGGATGACTGTTTGCGACCACTCGAATTTGTGAATTTGCCGTCTAGGGAGGCGATGGACACAATACTCTACATATGTTTTGCCAATGCATTTCTACCAGTTGGAACCATCTTGTACCAGACATTGGATTTGGGCTCTCAATTGGACTCAGGTAGAAATTTCCAGGAACGTTATCACCCTTCGGACGGTGACCAACGTACTCGATAAATGCTCTGTGCGGATCTCGCTCTCCACCATCCGTCCTCCAAATTTAGTTGTTTTAGTTTCTCGCCCGTTTTGTCGCAGTCGGTTAGTCTCCCTGGCGGTTCTTGGTTTGTCGCTCTTTGTATTCGATGTACTGTTCTGGCACGATGAAATCACTTAGTTGACAATCATGTTGTTCTTAGGTGTGTAACATTGTTTCACCAGACCAGATGGAGAAGAGAGCGGGGATTTTGAAGGCCGATTGCACCTGACGACCACATCTTTTCAATGTCTTGTTTCAACTGGTTGAGCGGCATTTGGTTTGTTGCCAAGACCCTTTTCCTTGAAATCTTTTTTCTTCATGGATAGCATCGTTGAAACTTCCTCGAACTCAATGAACGAAGATTTTTCGAGGCCGAAGTTATCTGTTGCCGGTGGACATAGACGCTCCAGAAAGTACCTTCGTAAACCATTGCGGTAAGTTTGTAATGTTCCTGGTTCATATTCTTTGCTTTTTTTTTCTTTTGTCGTCTGCCTTATTTCTAGAAAGAAGTGCTTGAGGAGCTGCGGTGCATCTTCCTTCGAAATTGCTTCGAGATTAATTTGTTTTCCGTGTTTCTTCTTGAACCAAGACTGCAAGCGGCGTACGGATGTACTTGTACTTCTTTTAGTGTTTTTTGAAACCATGTTGTCTCTAGTAGAGGCCAGTTCGTCCTCTTTACAGGCTACAATGGTTGGATTTCCGGAAAAGATGCTTGACCTTTTTCGGCATTAATACCTGTTTGGTTTTCTTTCGTAACGCTTGTTTGGTTTTCCTCGGCAAGAACTGTCGTTTGGCTTTCTTCCCTCGTCTCTGGCATTTTGATTTTTTTTCTATGCGTTTTTTCGTACTTTTGAGCGTGAGTGGTTTCCTCCAATTTTATAAAAACTTGAATTTGAATTCAAAATTTGGAAGACATTCGTTTTCTAAAATTTGTTCATATTTGTTCATATTTTCGTAGCACTAGTTACATTTACGTTTTTACGTTCGTAACAATAATTTTTTATCGCGATTCACGTCAGCGATATCGCTTTCTGCATTAGTGCGATTCCACGCTAAATACCCTCTCTTCCTGTTGACGTATTGACCAATCAGAGCGCGTGTTTACCTTAAGCTATGCGATTCACTTGTATATCCTTATTTAGCGTACGGCTGCGTATTGTGGGGTAATAATTTCGAAGCTCTATTGTCTTAGTTGGTAAAACTACAACGCAAAGCTGTAAGAATCATGTAGACTTTGGCCTGATTAAGCTTCCTGACATAATTATATCAAGTACATATCAGTTGTTTTACGACCATATTGTTAGACAAACAGTCTTCTAATTTTGCACTGTCTTTTGTTTCTAAGATGCCTGATGATGCCACTAGAAGTACATGTTTGCAGCACCTGGACTCTAGCCCCTTCAGAATAAATATAAGGAGATTCTTTCCAATATTTATAGTTATAGGTTGCTTCTATTGGAATTATAATCCTGAATCTATACACCGAATCATAACGGCGGAAGCCTTAGAGAAGCCTCGGTACGAGAACATTAAAACGAGGCGGATAAGGATTTCAACAGGTTTCCTTCCCTCAAGACTCGCTCCAGGAATATCATTTTCCCGTGAGTACCACTGGAATAGTCGGTCGGCATTAGATAACATAGGGTGAAGTAGATCCGAATGATTAGCATTTTCCGATCATCGTAGTGACGTCATCTCCCGACCGCATGGTAAACTTCGGAAATTAACATAGCGACGTAATCATGAAACCAGTATGTTGCGGGCGATTGTAGGCTTTAAGCTCAGACCAGGCCACGCATCGTTTTGGTTTACGTTTGTAGACTAATCAGCAGTTCGCGGGACAAGCAGATAGATGTTTCCGGAGGAACTCACGAGCCGACCTATTCTCGAGCTACCTCACCCGATGTTATTTGGACCTTTTGCACAGGACACTACATAACATAGGGTGAGGATTATTGTTATTATTTTGAGAATTCTAAGTTATGTAGTTTAGTGTCTATCATATACACTCTGTCTTTGGCCTTCTTTGTTTAAGGGATGGAACTTTATGCAATATTAGTGTTATTTTTCTATGCCAAAACTTCCGTCAATTTTACAAGCTTACATTTATCTTAATAATATTAATTACTTGAAGAACATTTTTTGAAAAATTGGTTAAGAGCAACAAATTCAGAGCAAGTTATGTACTAATCAAATCATTGCCTCTTCACCTTGATTGTATGCCCTCTGGGCAACCCTGAATCTGACTGCATGATTGTTATGTCTCTGGGGTATGGATTTTGTATTGATAATTGTGTGAATGTAAATATTACAGTAATGCAATTAATGATTTACACTACAAGTGATATTTTAAATATTCTCTCAAAATTGCAGAGCTTTTAAGCGAGTGCAATTTGAAAGAATTTTCACAATATTGCAAGTAGTGTACTGAATCCTTAATCGTTATAGCTTTCTGTTACGATTACTCATTTATTATATGACTGAGAAAATTACAAACATGCTTGCATTTATTTGTAATGCAATTCAAATTAAGAATTAATGATCATTTTGCCTGCTATCAGTCAATCATAAAGAAGTAATTTTCTCAGTCATATAATAAGAACTGAAACCTTCTGGTGTGCGATATTTTTAAAATCAACTTACCCCACACATGAGACCTTATGGACAAAATGGTGTGAAGAAGCTAGGTGACAAGTACGTCATGTGTGCCATTTGTTGTTGTGATTGTACTGGCAAAATGTCTTAGTGTGGAAAAAGTGAAAGAAAGAAAACACAAAAATGTCTGCATGCAGACTAGAACAAACCTTATTCCAAATAAACAGCTCAAGAGAAAATTCTTGTTACAACATAATAACGTTCTTCCATAAGAATATGATCCTGTTTCATCATTGAATAAACACATAGAAATTCTTACTTGTAAAGCACATCAATTGCAGAATATGTCATGCATGTACATTATATATGACACTGCATACTGTTTTGTAAATAACATGGTGCGATTGGCTCATCAAAACTTTAAAGTCATCTCAACATTTACAATATACTCTGGCCTAGCTTACTGATTGGTGAGTGATATGTCAGATTTTCCCAGCCAAAATAAATTTTTTTCACAAGTCAGATAATTCATTTGTTGTTTAGGTTTTGGCAAAAAATTGTTAGCAAATATACTGTTGCATGCTTCATTGGAGCTCACAAATACTGTAATTGAAACTCTCAAAACTGGTGGCATTGGAAAAGTTCAATTAGATAAATTTTAGATATCTACCTTTCATCATCCACACTTCGATCAGGTTTCGCATTTGCGAAAGCAAATGACAACTAAGCCTAGTTTGATTTTTATCAGAATACTGTTTGAATTGCACCACAAATGATCTAACTACCTGGTACTCAACATTTGTGCACACCACAAGGAAAAACAGAGGTAAAGCGTAGCGGGTAGTTTTGTATGTGGCATCCAGTAGACAAATGTTGCCATATCTTTTCAGGAGTCTGCACTGCCAGGCACTTTGATGGACAAACAGAAAGGTGCTGGGATCCTGTTCTGTAGTGTGGTCTTCTCCATCTGTTGTGGCTGAAGAGACATCTCCACATGGCTGGAAGCAGATGAAGTCCTCCAGGCTAGATGCTTTCCACTGGATAACTTTTTCTGCCACATTCTCTTGATCAATTTTTGAGAATCTGTGCTTTATGGTAGCTCGTTACATGTGGCTCCTTATATCACTCAGCTTTGGATAAAACCTATGGTTTGAGGGAGATGGTTGGATTTCATCCTTTGCTAATATTTCGTTTTTTATGTAGACAGTCAGGTGTCTCCGCATTTCATGGGTGTCTTTCACTCCCTCATTGACAAGCTTTTCAATTTGTCTGATGATCCTGTCATCCACAGGCTGAGGTAGGCTGCTTCCCTGGAATGAAATGACAATAATATGTGTTAAGATATTAATTTCTCTCAAGGCATGTTATACTAAAGTTAAAACAGAGAGAAGTGTTATAGCTCCAACAAGACACCTTATACACCTTTGCCATAATGGCGGCGGCCGAGTGAAGACTAAAACTAGTGCATGGGGACGAGGCCACCCGGGCATGGATTTGTGCACTTGTGAGCGCTTGTCAAAAAGTTTCTGGCACAATTTATTAATCGATCCAGAAAGCTTTATTTCTCAAAGAATCGACTACTAATATAGCTAAGGCTCAAGTTAATATGTACAATGCCATGCCACTGCTGTGTTCCTTCATGGACTACAAGGGGATATCGCGACGTAAACGGTTAATAAATATCCTACTCCAAGTTTCCCAAAGAAAAACTCGCGAGAAAGCAATGGCTTCAGGCAATCCGTCGAGAGGAAGGAAAAAGCTTCAAAGTCTTGGACTCAACCATGGTCTGCTCGCACCATTTTAAAATGGAAGACTTGAAGAAAAGTATTGCGGGCAAAATATGCCTTCAAACCAATGCTGTACCTTCGGTATTTCAGTGGCGTACTTCGCTGCGCAAAAAAAGCCTCCACCTCAAAGATTCACTAGTAAAACAACTACTCATCAATCATTCAGGGCTTTATTCATGGTGTGCACACTCGGAAAGCAGCGTAAATGATAAATCGAATGAACAGATAGAGAGTCAGCTTACAACTGTAGAATCTAATGAAAAGAATGTCGATAATTAGGCTAAGACAAAAGATGTCGAAACTCAGACCGATTTGGTCGAGTCGAAGGATAAATGCATTCAGAGTGATCTGAGTGTTGTCGCGCTTGTGAAACAGTATGAAATGAGAATAGAAGAGCTCTAAAGAGAAATAGAAAGCATTCAAAGAAGAATCAATGTTTAAAAAGTAGACTTTTTCTATTGAAAGATTTCGCGCCGACAATTCTGCTGTGTCCTGTTACACTTCGTTTCCTAACAACGCTATTTTAATGGAAATCTACAATTATCTAGACCCCAGAGCATGTTATATGATTGTTTTACTCCGCTCTGGTAAACAGAGGCATCTTCTGAAGTGAGTAGTTCCACATACTAGATTCAGAGAATTTGACGGGAACATGTCGTTTAGCGGCGGAGTGTGAACTTGTGTTGTTTGCCGAGCGCAGTTGTTTTCGTTCAGTATAAAGATTATTGGGATCAGGATCAATGATGTTTTTAACCTTTCCGCTCTTGATGTATTAAAGTATAAGAAATTAGGTCAATTTAAGTGTAAGTAATCACAATTGACAATTTTCTCAAGCAATCAAAACACCTCGAAGTACGCATCTTGTGCTCGAAACTAGCCTTGTCACAAGCTTGCTTTTGTCTTTAAACCTTTCGCTGGGTCACCTCTGCCCTTCAACCATAGTCTCAAGTCCTCAGTCTTGAATTGTGAGAGATTTCTATCTCCTAAGGAAGCTCCAGGAATGTCATTTTCGGTTAAAAAGCTCGAGGAATTGTGAGAGTTTGTATAGTCGCGTCGCCATGTGTTGCCCGGGTGGCCTCGCTTTCGTGAAATTATTCATAACCAGTCTCAGACCTCCATCGGATTTTCCGCCATTATGGCAAAGGTGTATTAAATACCGGAAAGAAAGCGTAATTTTTTTTTTCTGATTAACCAAACATTGATTGATACTGGCAGTTGCAGGTGGACTTCATACCCTCTCCTTCTATTATCATACTTCTCCCACAAGATGATGTGCATGGTCAGTCTCAGTAGGAAACTCTATGTAAATTCTCTGCTCAGACCTCACATTTCCTTTTGCCACATCATCTCTCAATCGTTTTGATGCTTTCAATCTTTCATGTTTTGTATCTTTTTCAATCTGCAGTGAGTTTTCAATTTTAATATTAAAGTGCGCCTAAACCCAAAAATTTTTTTTCGCTTAACGAAATAAGCTTATTTTTTGGACTATTTCTGTGCAAAAATTTTTTAATTTGCTTAAATCTTAAATTTTCTATGCCTAGTCAAAATAAGGAAAATCGGCCGCCATCTTGCCCCACGACCGAGTTTAAAGAGGAATGGCTCTAGCGGATAATGTGACGTCAAATCGAGAACACGAAAGTCTGCATTTCACACATTTTCGCTTGTTTAGGAAGGTTGTAGTCGATTTTGTCCGAAAATATGCCGACTAAGTGTGTTATAGGAGGATGTAGCAACGTGCGAAATTTGCAAGAGGGTATCACACTTCATACATTCCTCATACAATACACCTGGTCGGCATATTTCGGACAATATCGACTACAACCTTCCCAAACAAGTGAAAATGTGTGAAAAGCAGACTTTCGTGTTCTCGATTTGACGTCACATTACCCGCTAGAGCCATTCCTCTTTAAACTCGGCCGTGGGGCAAGATGGCGGTCGATTTTCCGTATTTTGACTGGGCACAGACAATTGAAGATTTGAACAAATAAAAAAATGTTTGCACAGAAATACTCCAAAAAATACGCTTATTTCGTTAAGCGAAAAAAATTTTTTGGGTTTAGGTGCACTTTAAATACTGAGAAAGAACGTTTTTGGTGTATTTTAATATGTCTCATCCTGGCTGCGCTTCAAATTTAAATGCAATTTACTGTCGAAAGAGATTATTAGTTTTATTCTGAATGCACTTACAAAGAGAGATGAAATGCAGCTGGTTATAAAACCAACTGAGGAATCACAGCAAAAATAATGATGAAGATTGTGTATGTTCAAATAGCAGAAGCTATTCTATTGAGTGTATGATGAAATTCTTAAATGAAGATGGAAGTTTATGATTCTGTAGGAAAGAATTACGTTCCTGGTTGAGTGTAGTTGTTTTAGTGAATGATTAACTTCAATAGTATACACCATGATTTCCAAAGTCCTTGTCAGCCTTGTAACTGGAAACTTTTACGGTGTTCGTCGTTTCATATTTTGAAATCATCTTTTTGGCATGATCCAAAGACTGAACGTAGCCAAATGTTTCGGAAATTTCCACGGAAAAAGAAGATTCTTTCGCTTCTTCCATTGTAGACATAGATACCACATTCAATTCTCCCGCCAGATTTTCCCGCTTGAACAGGCAGCTCAGAGGAAGAGGGGAGTTAAAGTTTAACTGGCGAAACCATCAAGACTGAGGGGCGAGGGGATGGAAAGGTTACTCTTCTTTAGTTATAGCCTTTGTTGTATGTATAGCTGGCTTTTCGTATGGCGTAAAACGGTAAACCTCAAAGATACTTGCAACACTCGCAATTCTATTTTATATTGGTTCTGATGTTAGCTTTCGATGGGATAGTAAGGATAGTAGTTGATTTTAAAGTACACATATAGCCCAAGCACATAATCATGAATAAATGTGACTTCGCTCAAAGTTGCTTCCTTTCAATATGTTACTTTTAAGGACTTCGTTACTAACACCCTCTTTCAACGCAAAAAAAAAAAAGTATGGCTTGGGTTTATCGTATTGCTTCAGACATCATTATGATTAATCCTCACCCTATGTTATGTACTTATACATTGTCCTGTTGTACTGAAAAGTAACATCGGGTGTGGTAGCATAGAGTCCTTCATTTAAGTAAGTAGGTCCGGAAACATTCTTCTGCTTGTCCAGCGAGTTGCTTATTAGTCTGCAACTCCGTACACTAAAAAGATGCGTGGCCTAGTCTAAGCTTACAGCCTGCAATCGTGCGCGACACGAACTACTAGTTTCACACTTACGCCGCCATTTTAATTTCCGAAGTTTACAGTGCGGTCGGAAGATGACGTCACAACCATGATCGGAAAATGCTAATCATTCGGGTCTACTTCACCCTATGTTATCTAATGTCGACCGGAATAGTAAGCGTGTCCATACGAGGCGTCGCCATGTTGAAATTATTTCCCATCCTTATCCGCCTCGTTTTCATGTTCTCGTACCGAGGCTTCCCCGAGCCGTCCGCCATTATGAGTTCGGTGCATACAGGAGAAGCCAATTAAAAACTTTCTAAAAGAGCATTTTTCTTACATTACCTTTCTCAGTACTGATTAATGTCTTCCTCTGATCATGCTTTATTTACATATTTGTTGTGGGTGTGATTCCTATTCCCTCTCTTATATTCGTATCGCTTCTTTTAACTATATGAAAAATGTAATTTAACGTATAGGACATCTATTAGCTTGCTATATTATGCCCTTCCCCCTCTTCTTATCTTTCTTGTAATTATTCATTAGATTCTAATTTGTTGAAATGGAGGAAATAAAAAAAATACAAATACAAAATTATTGCTTTCACTGAAACATAACTCAGCAGTTAGAGACCTTATCTGTACCCGTGGGACTGGATGATATGGAAAGAAAAGCAATGTTTCAAAAGGTTACAAGAGACATAGGAGGTTTTTCTGGCGCAGTATCTATTCAGTGGTACATAGGTCAGCTTTTGTTTGTACACCACACTAGCAAGACAATTGAACAGGTAGGTTGTACTACTTTGAAGAGACGGTCTCCACAAATGATATATGGTGACAATTAGATTGGTCTCGGCAAAGCCCATTTCTTTGTTATCCCAGGATTTACACTTACGAACTTAAATAAATGATTAAGGTAACGAAGCTGGCTTGAAGCTAGATTAAACATTAAAGATATGCAATAATATGAACTTATTGATCGGGTGGGAGGGTCGGACGGCAAAATTATTGGATCGAGGTCATAACATTACGACCGAGAACGGCGAGGTACTCGAGTCAGGACCAAGAGCCTCATAATTATGAACCGGCGCGACCTAACTAATTCAACTTGTAATTCTTGCTTGACCAAGTCCGTACGCATTTTATCTTATGACCAACACTATTTATCTTCCTTAATTTTTCAATGACTTTTGGGAAATCACGGGGTCGCACGCAGGGCCGTAAGATTTTGACGGCCCCGTTTCCGCTAATGCTCACGGCCCTCTTAGGGTTTCTTTAAAAAAAATCTCCTTCCAACAAAAGCGCACGGGTCATGTGATAACGCTGGCTTTCAAATCTTACCTGTCTCTAACGCGGTTGAATTACGGCTACGTCAGTTATTAAACATTAAACACGGCTTTACACCTATAACGTCATGTGATATGCTCTCGTGGTGAGCATACTTGAACATCATATTTCATATAAGGAATTCAAAGACATCACGTAGCGTGATACAATTGGGCAAGAAAAGAGGATTAATATTGAGAAAGAGAGAACACAACACGACAATAAAGGATCAAATTCCTCGAAAGAAGGCAATTGTTTCGATTCTACATCTCAGGGGAGGGGGAGAGGAAGGTGGGAGCAAACTTTTAATCGAAGTTCTTATTTACATTCGAAGTCGCGTTTTTCTCTTGGTTTCTTAGCCACAGTCTAGTGATCGTCCCCATCAGCACTAAGTTGCTTCAGCAGGGCCGTTCGTCTGCTTTCCAATTCACTTTCGCTGTCACTCGAAGTAGTATTCCACGCAGTCTGGAAGAGAAAACAGCAAACCAGCCATTAGTCCACCAGCCTCTAAGATCTTGCTTGGCACGCTGAGGATGGAGAGAGGGCGATAGTTTCCTCTATCCGTTTCGTCGTCTTTTTTGTGTACTGTCGTTAGTTTTGCTGTTTTCCACTCCAGGGGGACAACGCGTCTTAAAACTTGACATAAATAGGTATGCCAACGGGGGTGCATCCCTATTTATGTCAAGATTTAAGACAGGTGTTGTCCCCCCTGGAGTGGAAAACAGCAAAACTAACTACAGTACATAAAAAAAGACAACGAAACGGATAGAGGAAACTATCGCCCTCTCTCCATCCTCAGCGTGCCAAGCAAGATCTTAGAGTCATGTGTTAATGACGCGATTGTCGACCATGTCTTAAACTATCGCCTGGTAACAGAAAATCAATGGCCATATCGCAAGGGCTACTCCACTGAGCTTCTGCTCGTCCATTTAACAGAAACCTGGAGACATTCAATAGACACTCGTTTTGTGGTGGGCGTGGCATTCATTTATTTCAAGAAAGCCTTCGATTATGTAGATCACGGCATCGTACTGAACAAGCTTCGATGTCAATTTGGAATATGCGGACCCTTATTGAACTGGTTGACGAGCTACTTTACATCCAGGTTACAGTATACCGTCTTAAACGGACAAAGATCCAGCTTCCGCTCAATGCCTTCTAGGGTTCCCCAAGGGAGCGTCTTGGGGCCGACTCTAGGGACTTTAAGCAACGAGAGCGGGGACGGCGACGGGGACTCCTAAACCCGCATAAGACTGGGGAGAGAACGCCGTCGTGGCGGGAATTTCTAAACAGTTAAGCAGCCATTACAAAACGCCGCTCATTATGTCTTTGAAAGAAGTTCGAAATCAACTTTTGATTAGCCACAGTGATGGTTTGATAAACGATGGGGAACTTCTACTCCTGTACGATTTAAACAGGTACGATAATGTCGATCTTCCGTATAATTCTTATCCTGGTTTTGACTTCGATGATTTAGAAGACGACGAGTGCCGTTCAGAGTTTCGTTTCTACAAGAACGACTTACCACTTCTAGCCGAAGTATTGGGGATTCCTGAGGTAGTGGAATGCTATCAAAGAAGTATCTGTAGTGGATTGGAGGCTCTTTGCATTTTTCTAAAGAGACATAGCTATCCTTGTCGATATTCAGACATGATAGCTCGCTTTGGGAAGCCTCTTCCAGTGTTGTGCATGATAAACAACTACATGATCGACTACATTTAGCAGGCACACAGTCACAGAATTTTGCAGTGGAATGATAGCATCCTCAACCCTCATTCGCTGGAAAAATACAGTAACGCCAGAACAGCTAAGGGATCCCCTTGGATAACTGTTTTGGCTTTATTGATGGGACAGTTAGACCAATAAGCAAGCCTGGCCAAAATCAGCGCATTGTCTACAATGGTCACAAAAGAGTTCACGGTGTAAAATTCCAATCCGTGGCATTACCAAATGGAATTATTGGAAATATGTATGGACCAATCGGTAAGGGAAATGGAATATAAAATTACCCTTCAGAAAAAGACCCGAAAATGTTTAATCAAAATGTTTTTAATTTGTCTTCTTTTTTTCATAGAGGGGAGACGACACGACGCTGCCATGCTGGCAGACTCCAATCTTCTTCAAGATATTCAACGCTATGCTTTTTTACCTGGGCCAGCGGGTCGTCCACTTTGTGTTTATGGAGACCCCGCCAACCCATTGAGGGTGCACCTCCAGACCCCTTTTAGAAACATGATACTCACCCCACAGATGGTAAATTTTAATAAGGCTATGAGCTCAGTGAGAGTCTGTGTAGAGTGGCTCTTTGGAGACATAGTTGAGTACTTCAAGTTTGTAGATTTCAAAAAGAACCTCAAGATTGGACTTTCTTCAATAGGAAAGATGTACATTGTTTGTGCCTTATTAAGAAATGCATTAACATGCTTATATGGCAACACAACCTCCGAGTTTTTTGAGCTGAATCCACCCACCTTGGAAGAATACTTTGCTTAATTTTAGGGAGGGAGGATAAGGATTTGCCAGACATTAAAGAATATTAATAATATTTAATATATTTAATACATTCTGCTGTGTAGGTTGATGGGATGGGAGGGGGAAGTATAATATCCTTTCTCATGTTTGACCCCTGGGGTACTTTAAAGTAAAGTTACAGAGAGCCGCATGTAGGTACTAATGAAGTCATATTACCTCTAAAATAACTACATATTTTCCAAGTACTTTTGTTTGAATTTTAAAATGACTTCCCATCCCCCCTCTCCAAAAAAAGGCTAAACTCTTCTTGTTGTCACAAAAAAAGAACAAATATGCAACCAACACAAATATCAAAATCGAATATTTCAAACTTAATAAAAGGTTTGCTCCTCCCTATGCCTTTAATATTTCCATGTACCCCTTCTGCTTAGGTAGGGGGACTTGTGACCCTGTACGTTTCATAAGCCACGCCCAATATCCAGATACAAAATTATTTTAAGTAATCCTCATCTATGAGTCATTACCAGGTCAAGAATAAAACTAATTGGCCATTTCAGATTTTGCAATAAATGTGCCATCTACAGATGCCATGAATCAGTTTGTATTTTTCTTAAGGGAGAAGAATCACCATAGAGATCACTGGTGTAATTATATACCAGCACTAACAACCACAAAAGACTGGCACACCAGGGCATATTGCCATGGTCCTTCCAAATGCTTACTTTTTGAATATGAACTCTGTAATTATCTCAACCCAATAAAGAACAAAAATTTTATCCTTGGTTCAATATTGTGTATCGTAACATGAAAATGAGTTTAAAACAAAGAAAAAGACATTGAAACAAGGATGAAATTGAACTACAACAAATACATAGTATATCAACTTAAACTAAACTTAACATGTTTTTATTCTGTCTACTGCTTCTTGGCAAGCTCTTGCAGCACAGCCACTAGTGCCTGGTTCTGTTGTTATTGTTGCTGCATTATAGTCATTTGCATCTGGCTTAGCTGTTGAAGCTGCTGATGTTGCTGCTGCTGGAGGTTAGCAAACATTGTTTGCTGCTGCTCCTGTTGATGGATCAGTTGCTGTGTCATTTCCTCTTGCCGCTTTGCTTGGGCACACTATTCCTTTTTTTTAAGTTCTAGCTCTTCTTGCCTGATTTTGAATTCTTTTTCTGACTTCTCCCTCAGATATACCATGGTCTCTGCTCCAGATCTCCTCGTTCTTTTCTCCTTTTTCTTGGGCTCTTCACTAACCTCATCACCAACCACTCTTTTTCTTGTTTCTCCAACTTTCTCCAAAGCCTTGGCTCTAATATCCTCCGCTTGCGTTTTCTCTTTTCTCTGCACTGGCTTTTTTTTTCCACTGATATCATTTGCTGATCTCTCTCTGCAGCCTCAGCTTTCTCACATATTTCTTCGATTGCTGCATCAAACTCTGAAGGCTCATCAACTGCTATTCCACTGGCCTTGCTTTCTTCTGCAACCTTTCTTTTGTGTTTCTTTATTAGAACCAGGTTTACACGGTCTCTAACAGACCTCAAAGAAACTGAGAAACGGGGCTCAGACACTGCACTCAGGTTTGAGGCAATTTCTTCCCACAGTCTCGCTCTCTCCCTACTTCCCTTCGGCTGGCTATACGGATCAACAGTTAGCACTTCTCTAACTAAAAGTAAATCGTGATCTTTCGTCCAGTACATTGGAGTAGTCGACCTTAAAACATAAACAAAGTAGATTGAACTGCCAGTATAAAACAGCTGACTTAAGAAAAAATAATAGCCTGCAGAATACAGGGAAACTTTTCATGGTTTAATAACAAGTTCGGCTGGTTTAATTCACACAAAAAAAGGCCACGAAACCTATATAATAAAATTGTATAACCTTTTTTAAATTGTCCCTTTCTATAAAAATACAGACTAGTAAATTAAATGCTATCATCTGCGGATGATAAAGCGACTGAAGCCTCGAAACGTCAAGATATTTTTCCTTATTTTAAAAGTGCATTGGATTATTATTGTCACCTTCACAATCTCGAACATATTTACAAGCGATACACAGTCAAAAGATTTAAAGTTTTTGTTGCAGTAAATGCAGATTGTGGAGTTAAACGAACCACTGGATTCGCCTTCAAAAAAGGCTCTGCCGTTGTGACGTTGAACGCAAAAATACGTTATAAAACCTAACATACATTATCATAATCCTACAAAGTAAATTGGAAGAATATATTCTCGTAAGATGTTTGTTGTGCTGGAAGATAAAAAAACCAAAACGGCTACAGAAGTTGTAGTGCTCTCTGCACTTTTAAATCTGGCAAGAATATCTTCTTAGTCAAACTGTTTGACTTTTGAGTGATTCTCAGCGGATAATTTTCGATTGATATCAGTGTGAGCCAAGCTTATTTACATTACAATTTCTTAGATTTGTAATTGTAATTCTTATTGCTTGTAAATTCTTTTTAACTGGTTACCGATTAATACTAGTCGATCTATATCTTGATCGACTGACCGGTCTCTTAACAGGATAAATAAAGTTATTAGGTCACGTCTCCTGCAGGGTTGGGGTAGGAGACGTTAATTTCCCACACACGAGATTATTGTGAGATGGATGTCCTCCCCTGGGGTGGGATGGGTGGGAGGGTGGACCAGCTCGAATGGTTCGTATGTTCCCTTCTAGTCCTTTCCCACTGCAAATTAATGCAGTGAAAATGGAATAAATTTAAATTAAATTAAATAGAACACGCTTCTCTCAAATAACCCAAAAAGAAAAGCAGAATATAAAAAATATGCTAAAAACTGACCCACTTAACCACTTAAAGACCGAGGTTTTTCATTGTAAGCCGTTCAACCTGTACGGGAATACTTTGAAAGCTACATGGAAACTAATCGGTACTTTAATTAAACGGAAAACGAAGGGACAAACGTCACTTTCAAGAATTATAGTGAATAAAAAGACTTACACTAATAAATTAGACATTGCAGAACAATTCAAGAAGTATTATATTAGTGTGGGCCCAAGCCTGGCGAACACTATTGATCATTATGATGAGGAGCCTACCAAATACATTAATAAGTCACCAGTCTCAAGTCTTATCATGTCCCCTGTCGAGGCAAAACAAATTTGTAGGCTTTTCCAAAATCTGAATGAAAACAAAACTTCACTAGATATTCCAAATAAATTAACATTGCCTCTGAGCCATTATCAATACCCTTTACATATATCTAACCAATCTATCGCAAACGGTATAGTACCAATTTATAAGTCGGGTGAGGTCACTTATACTAGAAACTACAGACCTATTGCCACACCCTCGTCCTTTAGCAATTTTGTTGGAGCGATTACATGTAATATATAACCAGCTCTACCTGTTTTTAAGAAAAAAAAATTATATTATATATAAATATCAATTTGGCTTTAGGAAAGGCTATTCTACCGAACAAGCTATTTTAGAAATTACCGATAACTTGAACTCAGCTATAGATGACAAACAAATTACTTGTGGCCTACTCCTCGATTTCTCAAAGGCACTTGATACAGTTAACCATAATATTCTGCTCTCTAAATTATATATTTATGGAATCCATGGAACCCCATTTAAACACGAAGGCGAGCTATAAAAGGAGCCTTAGGTCCCACTGGACCATTTATCAATCAACCGTCGTGTGATGTAGAACTCTTAGAGTTAAGTCAGCTTGAGCTACAGCTACTCCAAAGCAGTGAACAGCGGGCACATTCCTCAAAATTGTTTTATGTCTTCATCACAATACAAGAATTTTTGAGATTTGTATTTCCTTTCTCCAATGGAAACTGTCTTTATTTGTGGCGGTAAATTTGAGATCGAAGTAGGTGGTTCGCACGTTACCTCATGCCACCATGCTGGTGAAAGTAAACAATAGATATCTCATTAGCTCCTTTTGTTCGTCTACAAGCATTTAAATTTGACCCGCACACGTCAACGGTGAGTGACAAATGAGCCTAGGTCTTCCCAGGGAAGACTTCCTTCTCTAGCGCGCCTTCGTGTTTAAATGGTTTAAAAGCTACTTATGAAATCGCACTCAATTTGTAAAGATTGATGAAATCGAATCCAGTATGGAAACTATTACATGTGGAGTTCCCTAGGGTTCAACGCTTGGGCCATTGTTATTCTTGCTTTATATTAATGACTTACCAAACTCCTCTGAGAAGCTTTCTTTTAGAATATTTGCAGATGATACTAATATTTTCTTTACCGGTAGTATTCCAAACGAGGTTGAACTTACAATGAATGAAGAGATAAGTTAGTTTTAAAATACTGTGTTATTTAATAAGTTATCTGTAAATTTTAAGAAAACTAATTGTATGCTTATAACATCATCAACGAAAAAAATACATTTAAATATCCACAATATTGATTGCAAAAGCTATATTGAATATCTAGGTATATACCTTGATGAGCATCTACAGTGGGAATCCGAAATTCAACATGTGAGTGATAAATTAGCAAAGAATGTAGGTATAATTAATAAGTTAAGACCCTATCTTTATTTTCATATCCTCAAACAGTTATATTATACCATTATTTGTCCATACTTAAACTATGGTCTTGCCAGCTGGGGCGCTGCTTACAAAACTAGATTAACTAAAATCTGCAAAAGGCAGAATAAATGTATACGAAGCATGTTCTTTGCTCATGGCAGAAAACATGTCAACCCCTATTATAATCTTCTTGGAATCTTGAAACTTGAAAATATTTGCAGACTAAAAGTATCACTTTTTACATATAAACTTAGGAATGACAAAAGTAACACCCCAGCTGTACTACTTAATATTCTCACACCTGCATCAGAGATTCACTCATCTAATACCAAATAAGTTGCAAATCAAAACTTCTTTAAAGTGTATATGACACGAAATTTTTTTTTTCGTTGATAGCTAGTTCCATGTGTATAATAAACGGTTTGAGAGTTTAAAATGAATGAAACAATTTTTTTGGTCGATTTTTAGCGCCCGAAACACGCTAAATTTGTGTGTAAAATTGTTCCCGGAGACTGGGCCGAGAATTGGGACTCGTGACGTCAGGTTGTTTGATCCTATGATTGGCAAGGTCAACAACTTTCAGTGTTTTCCTTGTAACACGCTGTGATTACTCGCTCAATTCTATCGTTTCACGCTTCGAAATGTCCAGCGATTCCGAGAGTATTGAGTCGTCTGACTCTATAGAAAGTATGGATTGTGGAATAAGCGACAGTTCTGAAGAGGAATGGGGAGTTATCACTGGTGTGATAGCTCCATATCAAGATGAGCCGCTCGCGGACGAGAACGACGAAGAAACTGGCGTTTCGAGCGAACAAACCGATGTTGATGGACTTACCCCGTCAACTCTGGAGGCTAGATACGAGAGAACTGTAGACGTAGACTCCTGGTTAGTAAAACTGGTCCTTTAAAATTCCTTGTATATATACTTATACCAAATCTTTGTTAGACAACAATTCATTTTTGCTGTCTTCTTCAGGTGTCGCTGCAAGCAATGTAATACCGGGACGTTAGTTGGTTCCCTGGAGTTTCGATGTTGCAGAGAGGTAACAAATTCATCTGCAAAGATGGTTTTTGATGGTACCATTGAACGGATAAAATGCATCACACAACACGAGGACTACGATGCGATTAGGAACCGCGCAGTTCTTCTCCAAGTGGCTCCCTTGTTGAGAAACCAGGATGGTGGGACTTACCGTCGCCGAGGTGGAGTCAGAAAACGAGTCAGTACATTTTTAGTAAAAACATAAATAAAAACATACAATGTGTAAACTAGCATAATCACTTTGCTGGGCATAAAACATTAAGCTTCAGATAAATCAGGGTAAATTAAGGCACCTCAAGCTATAAAAGTTGACCAAGTTAAGTTAGATTTTGCATTTACTTGGACTTTTATCTGATGCACTGACCTAAGATAAAACAGGAACTAATAAGATTGCTTGCAAAGTAGCTTGTAGGAAAATGTAAGCTTGAGAAATGCCCTGCAGTTCATTATCAATTCCTAAACATAAATATTTTTTATTTGAATGTGTGTGTCATGGGGAGGTGAAAGGCAGGGTCCTGTAGTAATGTAGAGCATTCTTACACACCTTCCTATATAATTTTCATTGTGCTTTTACTCTAGGTTCATTAGAGCTGTTGCATACCGATGGACCACAAGGTGGCTTTGTGGCTACATGGGCTGGGATAACAGAAGACCACTACCAGCCTGTGTTTACCATAATATCAGAACTAAATACCAGTCACAAAAATTAATACCAGAGGTTTTGCTGCTGCTCATGACAGAGACTAGCATAGTACATGTAATCAAACCTATGACATGATTGTTCTACACTGATTGTCTCGGTAAACAACAATTTTCAAATTGATTTTCATGGGTGGTTGTTTCTTGTTCTATTGTTTGGTAATGTATGGACTGTGAACCAGAAACAGCTTAGGTTCTACATGCACACTAGTTTGACTAAATTTAAAATTTCAACTTGTTGTAGGTACAGTGCAAATATTGTAAGTCGATGAGTACAGTGCAATGCAGGCATGGAAAATTTGAAGTAAGAAGGAAAATTGTACCACGCAGAAAACCTTCCTGTGACAAAAGTTTGGTCACTTTATTTTTTGCAACGGCTTTTGTGACTTCGCAATGGTTTTTGTCATATTGAGCAATTGTAAGGTCGTCTTGAAGTGGGTTGACTGCTGCTTGAGGTATTGTCACTGATAGACATCTGTAGTTTCGCCTGCTCTGCTTCTGTAAAATAAATAAATTTATTTAATTATGTTAGTGCATTTTTAGTGTGTTTGTTTAGCATCCTTTTACTATGGAAAAAACATGTAGAAGATATCCTCCGTGGAGACAATCACATTGTGCATTACCATGATGGCAAACTTGTTCCCAAGCTCTATCTTTTCCCCAGTTCTAGTGGGTGGGAAGAAGATAGACCCTGAGGACAAGGTTGCATGACAGTTGGTACGTAGAACATTATGTCATATTTGAACATTGCGCTTCATGAGCTTTGAAGAGTCAAAGCAAACTAACCTGGTGGAAATAGTGACGTTTTCTTCGTTGCCTTTCTTGCCTGGTAAAACTTTACAGCATCCTCTTTATTTACTCTGTCTGGGAACTGCTGGTTGAGGGGTTCTGGTACCCTTGCTGCATACTTCTCATCTACTTTCTTCATTTCTGCCTTTGGCAAGGTGAAGAGAAGATTCTTCAGTGTGTCAACATACCCTGAAAAGATCACAGCCCAATTCATATAAAATGTCGACGTCATTTGAAAAACGTGCAACAGTGTTTTATCAGATATAAGGAAACAAGGTGAAGCAGAGTCCTTTACACAAGATGCTGGTCAATAGTACTTATCATGGTAAAAAGAGTGATCTGACTCTTAACAAAAGAGCATAACATTTCCTACACTTAGTTCAGTGTAGCCACTGTACTTTTAAAATCATAATGGTCAATAATTACCATAGCTAGGTGGAGATGCCACCTCTCTAACAACCTCTTCTCCCAGTTTAAATTTTGGATAAGTCACCCGAATGTATTCTTTTCCATCGCTTGATGTTTGGGTTTCTCTTCTGAGGTTTTCATTAAAATGCAAGCTTGCCAGTATGCGTCTAGAAAATTTTACTTTAGATGAGCGAACACATAAAAATCTGAAAATGAGATTGTGTATGATAATGGTTGGAACACAAGGGAAAGAACCAAGGAAAGGAATTAAGGGGATGGGAATGTGATAAATGATAACAAATACTGTTTTGTGTAGTTGCATACATTGTAGACATGTTGCATGATGTCTGGTCAATAGATCATGTGTAACATTTAGCAGTCACATACCCATTCATTTCCAAAAATGACAGTTTTGAGCTAAAAGTGCAATACAAAACACTACTTTGGCCATAAAACTTCCAGGAATACTACATCTGCAGAGTGTAAAAGGAAAAGGATAAAATATTGTTTGCAACATATTTAGGTGGGAGTCACTGTAATACAACATATACATAGCTACAAAAAGAACCTAACCAATTACTTTCTATAATAACAAACAAACAAGATGGAATAAATTATCCAGTACTAGTGAGAGTGAGTAGCACTAGGAACACTTGAATCAAGTTCAATATGGATACTATTCTTTTGCCATTATACAAAGCTACAAGAAAGCATAAATAGGTTTTGTTTAGCACTCACACTTTTGAGCTCTCTTATCTCCTTTTTCTGTTCCTTTACTATTCTCCTTAGACGTATAGTTTGCTTCTTCTGACTTTTTAATTTGGATTTATATACACAATCTACACAAGAGCTGCCTTGCAATGGTGTTACGTTGGGGGATGGTGTTGTATTGACTGGCGTAGCACAGGTATTGTTGGTGGAGGTCAAGGCAACTGGAGAAGTGAAAGGAGTGATAACAGAAACAGTAGCAGTTGAGGTATTGGTGCTGCCAGAACTTTCATCAGTTGGGCTCATGCACACATCTGTTGCGATGTTGAACGGATTCTCTTCATTTGTATCATCATCATGATCATCTACAAGGTTACTCATTGATTCTTCCCTGGCCTCATCAACCTTCTTTTTCTTCGCCTCTGACTCATGAAAGTCTGCAAAGGCATCACGCCTTAGCTGCAGCAAAAACATAAAATATCCTGGTTGATAAAATATATCGAGCACAAGACACCCTTGCTTTTGCTAAGATTATGTGTAGGATTCGAAACGATCACAAAGCTTGTATAAATCAATACTCAAAACTCCAGTGAACAAGGTATAGGTTTTAGCAGTTCAGTTTGCTTTCAGCACGGCAAAACCGCAATTAGACACGGACATTTTACACATAAATGCTTCCAAAAGAATAGGTTATTTACATCAGAAAAACTTACACATGTTAATGTTTATGATCGGAGATCACGAGAAAACGCTTACCTGTCGCCTTTTGCGATCTGTCAGAACTTCAGGACCTTCTGGTAGAACTGCATGTCTTGTTGGAACAGAGCCCTTGATAAGAACTTTGTTCCGTTTTATCTGCGTCATACCGTCCAGCGAAAATGCCAAGCTGCCCTCGTAACAACTTTGCTCAAAGTGAGCCGAACACAACGAGGCATGTTTGGCAACAGGTTCGCCGAAATCAACTCGGTGCCGCTGCACGAATTTCACCCATTGGGCTCTCACTGTTGGATTTACAGGAAACTGGTGCATCGAAATACCTGGTGTGTAGCTGGTATTCGTACAGCTTCTATTGTTGGGCGCCCCAGCCACACAATAACGTCCACCTTTCCGTACTGGCCTATTCTTTTCCGCCATAGACCACTTTCATAAATGGCTGCCGGATTAATATTCTTTTGTTTAAACTTAAATTTTCCCGAGTGGCCTCGCTTGAGATAATGTATTCTTGTGAATTTTGTACTGGAGAACGAGGCCACCCTGTCAAATTTATATGTAAACAAACGAATTGTAATGCGGCAGCCATTTATGAAAGTGGTCTACTGAGTCAAACAACCTGACGTCACAGGTAAAGTTCACGTGACCTTTTGGCCGCGCGTTCGAGGGGACAAATTTCAAGCCAACTTAGCGCGTAGTTTAAACGAAAACTATGTATTTATAATTATTTTCAACGATTTTTAACTCTCGAACCGTTTGTTATATATATCGAACTAGCAGAAAACAAAAAAAAAAATTTCATGTCATATACACTTTAAGCCATCAGTACGCACTAATTATGGTACGTCTACATTTAAATTCTCTCCAATAAAAATCTGGGAATCTATACCACCTGAATTTAAACGTTTTCCATACATGCTATTCAAAAAGCGGTATAAAAGATTCTTATTGAGTACTCGGCAAAACTGACCGTAGTTTAACTGTTAGCTATAAAAGATAATACTTCACAAAATTCAGTTTTCCTTTTATTCTAATTTGCATTTATGTATGTCTTCCTTCTTTTACAATAACATTATCGTCTTTAACGTAACTATTAATTTCAATTATACTTAACAGGCGGCCAACCCCAACATCTACACATGACAGTGACCAACTCGAAAGATCATTGGCTACCTTGGTGACTGTACACGATTACAATCTTTCTTCTGTTAATTTCTGTTTGTATTTTTCTATATCACTGTTAATCATGATATTTTAAGTTATTTTTTTCTGTAAACAGTGTGAAATAATAAAAACTTGATAAACAAATTGACACCTGTGCTTATGATAACCTTTAAAAATTGCGTCGCACACAAATGGGGTTGATCGAACTGTAATCGATGTACTGGATTTTACCAATGATTCAGGTTAAGTGAAGAGTAGTCGAATTAAGGTGGCTCGTACTAGTTTCCGCGCGGGGGAGTTGGTCACTCTCAGGCGTCACGCGCGAGAAAAACGCGCGAAGGAAGCGCGAGATTTAAAAGGCGAAAAATTCAAAACAAATATGGCGGCGCGAGGCTTTTTTGGGTCTACGCAACTTTTGTCTTATTTTGTAAGAAGTTTGCCCACCAGCGTGTACTTGATGTATTCAACGACCACTGCGTATGCAGGAGACAGAAAGGAAAATAAAGAGGACGATTCTCGGCGACATAAAGTTTGCTTCGCATCGAAACGAAAAATTCAATCGATACGAAATCTCGCGACAGCAAAAGAAGAGAGAACTCAAGTGAAAGAAAATCTACCTGAAGAAGAAAAAGACTGCGAACCTCCAAGGAAAATAAAAACGAGGTCACAACAGGTAAGTTCTTGTAGGAGTCTTTGGAAATGTTTTTCTCAAAAAGAAAAACAAAGAGACAAACAAAGCAAGTCTGTAAAAATAATATTTCTTTTTATAAATCTCATATGAATATATCTAAATGTTTGTCTCTGGTATTGTCGTCTAAGTGACAATACGTTCCCAACCATAATGTGGGTAAAATAATTTTTAGATAAAATAAAATATTTTAAAATATTACAAGTATTGTTTAAGCAGTGCAGGAAACTTTTTTTTAACAATTGAATATAGGCATATAGGCTGGCTCAAATATCATTTCTCTCGCTGGTCAAATTTCAGAGTACAATATCTTACACCTGTCATCTTGAAGTTCCACTTTCTTAAAAAAAAAGGTTTTTGCTTTCCTCTAACTATTTGCTTCTGTGCATAAATAAATGACTTTAATCACTAGAAGTCTTATTGCACCAACTGGTCCATCATCCCTTGTAAACATTATGGAAGAAAAACAAAGTGGTCTCAGTAGTATGTTCAACATAAAATGCAGCTTCTGTGGTTACCTAAATGAAGTAAAATCTTCTACTGAACGCAGAGCTGGTTGCCGTGGTCCTCTTGTTAGTGATGTCAACACAAGGGCAGTATTGAGATCCCTTCATGCTGGCATGGGGAATACCCACCTAAATAATTTACTCTCCACAATGAATGTACCAACAATGAATCATAAACTGTTTAAAAGAAGAGAAAGAGAAGTTGGACATGCTCTAGAGATGGTTGCTACAGAAAGCTGTAAATTTAATTTAAATTTAGAAAAAAAATTGCTTAGAAATCTTCTAGCCCATCTGCAGACAGTCTCCATGGAGTAGCTGTCTCTTATGATATGGGTTGGCAAAAAAGGGGAAGGGGACACAACTCTGCAACTGGTCATGGGGCTGCCATGGGTCTTGCTACTGGAAAAGTTGTGAGTTACTCCACAAGATGCAAGATGTGTCGAGTATGTAGCCATGATAAATTAACTGGAAAAGAAAAAAAGCATGATTGTCGAAAAAATCACAATGGATCATCAAAATCAATGGAAAGGGATGTTGCCTGTGAACTGTGGAGAAAAGCTCCTCAATCCGGAGTCAAATTTTCAATTTATGTAGGGGATGATGACTCAACAACCCTTGCAGACATTAAGAACAAAGTCCCTTATGGTGTTGAGAAATGGTCCGATGTTGTTCATGCCAGGAGATCCCTCAATACTAGACTATACAATCTTAGCGAACGTTTCAGATTTGTTTGTTTGTTTTGTTTGTAACCAGGCACCACGTCCACGAAGAAACAGGCAGCGGAACATTACATGGTTTAACCCACCATACAGCAAGACCGTGGAAACTAACGTCGGAAAATGCTTCCCTGCACTTATTGATAAGCATTTCACAAAAACTAATCCTCTTCACAAAATTTTCAACCGGAACACCCTTAAACTGAGCTACAGCTGCATGGGCAGCATTAAAACTGTTATATGTAACCACAACAAATCTGAAATCCGGAAACTCGCACGCACTAATGATCGAGCTAGGAAAAGCTACAACTGCAGAAAACCTGACATATGCCCCATGGATGGAAGCTGTAACATGGAAAGCATAATTTACCAGGCAGAGGTCACCACAGAAACCGCAAAGGAAACGTACATTGGTCTCTGTGACACCTCTTTTAAAATGCGTTACAGGAACCACTTGTGTTCATTCCGAAACGAACGTTACAGGCATGCTACTGAACTTAGCAAATATATATGGAGTCTTAAAGATAAGGACACTAAGTTTAATATTAAGTGGCGCAAGGTGAAACAAGCTAGTTCGTATGCCAATGTAGCTGAAAGATGCAATTTGTGTTTGTGGGAAAAATATTTTATCATTTGTAAACCGCAGATGGCAAGTTTAAACAAAGAAATGAGCTGACATCAGGTTGCAGACATGTCAGGAAATTCCTGTTAAAGAACGTAACGATACGATAGCGCGTGCAGTATGTTGCGCGCGCATGTACACATTGTTCTGTCTTTAAATTTCGGTGGATTGTAACCGTTATTTCTGGCAGTTGCCCGACGATTACTTCGCAAGAGGCATGAAACTCAGAGTTGCAGTAAAAGTTCAAGTAACCTAAATCTTGAAGTATAATTACATATATATATATATAATTATTTAGGAAAATAAAAATTAAAACTCGGTACTACAGATCTGTTTCGAAAGGGTTAAAAGTCCTCTCTCGTCAGGTCGTCACCTTACGAGAGAGGACTTTTAACCCTTTCGAAACAAATCTGTAGTAGCAAGTTTTAACTTTTATTTTCCTGTGCAAATTGTTATTAATCAAATCTTTGAGCAACTCCTTTCTTCCCAAATCACTGGTAACTATAATAATCGCCTGTGTGACCATTTGACTGCATATAGAAAGAGGAACAGTTGCGAGACTGCCTTGTTATACCTGACTGAGAGCTGGAGGCACTCATTGGACAATGGGGAGTGTGTTGGTGTGTTGTCAACAGAGATGAGTAAGGCGTTTGATTGTCTGTTCCCACCACTCATGCTGGCTAAACAAAGAGCATACAGTTTTGATGATGTCAGCCTCAAACTCATGGCATCATATTTTGAAAATCGCCAAGCAAGAGTGAAGCTAGGGAACACAACAAGCGGATGGAGGAAGGTGGTAAGAGGGTGCCCTCAAGGCTCTTCTCTTGGGCCTTTGATGTGGAATCTTTATCAGAATGATCTGTCTTATGTAATGAAGTCGAATATCTCCATGTATGCCGATGATCACCAGTTTTTCGAAGCAAGTAAAGATGTCCAGCTAATCCAAACAAGATTACAGGAGAGTGCAGTTGCAGCAACAAGTTGGTATAAAGAGAACTTTTTACAGGGAAACTTCACCAAATATGGTAGCATGCTCATTAGCAAGCAAAAAGATGCCAATATCAATATTGACATAGACGGTAATAGAGTTTCCCACTATCAGAATATTAAATTATTAGGTGTACGCATTGATTCTCAATTGACCTTTAATGTCCACATAAGTGAGATTTGCAAAAAAGCTAGTCAGAGAGTGGGGGTAATGATAAGGTTGCGTAACTTGATACCAACCACTGCTAAGCTGCAGCTGTATAAGGCTGCAGTCTTGCCCTATTTGACTTACTGCAGCACTGTATGGCACTTTTGCAGGGGAAGTGATGCAAGAAAACTGGAGCATGTCCAGGAGAGGGGTCTTAGGGCAGTTTTCCGTGACTGGAACGCTAACTATGGGCAGTTGTTAGAATGGGCTAAATTGCCCACCCTAGTGAACCGTAGATTGCAAGATATAGCGACCATCATGTATAAAGTAAAATTTAAGCTAGCACCAAGCTATATACAAGATTTATTTTCAGCAAATCACACAGTGTATAACTTAAGAGTTAAATAATTTACTTTTCCAAGATTTAACTCTATTAATTATGGCAGGCATTCCCTTAGGTATTTAGGACCTGTGCTAGGGGCCAAGCTACCTTCCCGTATTAGGACGTTGAATTCACTAGCGGGTTTTAAGAGGGCAGTTAGAGGAATGGATTTGAAAATGTTAATGGACGATGGTGGCTGTGTGGGCTGCTTGGTTTGCAGTGCATGATTCTTAGTTATATCTTAATTAGGCTCAGACTATTCCTCCCCCCCCCCCCACGTCTTTGCAGTGCGTGATTCTTAGTTATATCTTATTTAGGCTCAGACTATTCCTCCCCCCCCCCCCCCCAATTTCCCCTAACCTAATTCTGCTGACCACAAATTTTATGCTATTTATTCCTATATTTTATGCTATTTAATCGTATATTAATATTCAGTTATTTATTATTTCATCTATATTATCTTGTTGTGTGCTTACTTAGTGGTTTTATTACTGCTATTTTATAATTGACACATGAATAAAGTTCATCATCATCCTAAATAATTGTTTACAAAGCTCCATATGATTGTAGAGCACTCTCTGATTCAAGGATAAGGTTTTTTTACATTTATATATATATATATAGATTTAGTATAATTTCAGAGCTGAGGAAAGAGTTTCCAGCAATCTGTTTGGTCGAGCGGTTCCTTAAATGACGCTATATAAACCGCTCCACGCGGTTCATATAAAATGTTAAAATAAAAGGTCAATAAATGTTACCAAAATGTTATGATTTTAGAAATTTCTCTGTTGTTCAGCTCTGAAATTATACTAAACAATTATTCGCCTCAGGTTCGGTGAATATTGTCGAATAATCTCCTCGACTTCCTCTTGGGGATTATTCGACGATATTCACCTCGGCTTCGGCGAATAATTGTTAAATATACATATATAAATATATATCAAGTCCAAATATATATAGAGTCCAAAAGAAACCATACATCAGAGTTCTTTGGCAAGCAGATCTCAAATTCAGGCCCATAGTAGCTGGTCCTAGATGCTCAACGAGTAGACTCAGTAACTTTGTAGACATCCTTATCAAGCCGTTTACTTCACATGTCCGAAGTTATCTGAGGGACACTATCGATTTCCTCAATTATTTACCAAAGACAGTACCAGAAAGTACAATATTAGTCTCCTTTGACGTGACTAGCTTGTACACAAACATCAACCACGAACTCGGCGTAAAGGCCATGGAATACTGGATCAACAAATATCCAGGGAGCCTTAACTCAAGTTTCAGCAAAGAATTTATCATCGATTCAATCCTTTTGATATTGACGAATAATACTTTCACCTTTGATGATAGAATATTCCTTCAAAAGAAAGGTACTGCGATGAGAACGAAAATGGCACCCAGTTATGCAACCCTTGTTCTCGGGTATTTGGAGAACGAATTATACAGCCAGGTCTCTGACAAAATGGGAGAAGAAATAGGCCATTATGTTTACACAAACTGGAGAAGATTCGTGGATGACTGTTATATAAACTTGCCTTACGGTGGGAAAAAATTAAAGGAGCTTCATGAACTTTTAAATAGCCTAGATGACAGCATTCAACTTACTGCTGAAACTAGCTGCAAAGAACTCCCGTTCCTTGACGTGATGATAAGAAAAGACAGTACTCACCTAAAAACCGATATTTATTATAAACCGACGGATTCATTCCAATACCTCCCATATACATCCAGCCATCCAAGACACACTAAAAATAACATACCATACAACCTGGCTCGGAGGATATGCATGATTACTGAGGACCAGGACAGAAGGAAACGGCGCCTCCACGACCTCAAAAAAAAATCCTGCTGAGGAAACAATATCCAGCTGAAATCATTGATTACGGTGTAAACAAGGCCCTCACCCAGACAACGGAAGAGGTAAGAAGTGTGAGAGAACAAAGTACCGAAAATAACCACCTTTGTCTGGTAACAACTTACAATCCCAACAATCCGCAAGTATTTCAGTTGGTCAGGAAAACAATTCCAATATTGAACGAAAACTCCTCATTAAAATCCATTCTGAGCAAGACTAAAGTAATCCACAGTCAGCGACAACCAAGAAACCTAAAACGGATGTTAACAAACTCCTATTTCTCTAAGCAAAAGGAACTGATCCGGAAGTTAAAATTTGTGGAACAAAACGTTGCGGAACTTGCCCCTATTTAAAACAGGGTAAAGAATTCACCTTCTTCGCCACGAATGAAACATTTCGGATAAAACATTCGATGAACTGCACATCAACAAACTTGATTTACGTAATAACATGTGCAGGATGTGGACATAATTATATAGGAGAAACGGGTGATGTCCTGAGAAATAGAATGACAGTCCACAAACAACAAATTAGAGACCCGCACACACGTATGCTTGGAGCCAGCAAACATATTGATGAATGTGCTGCGGGATTGACCCCTCAGTTCACTATCTTTCCGTTTTACAAGATTCTCGGCCCTTCTGAGGTCATGAGAAAGAACAAAGAAAGATTTTTTATTTCTAAATATAAACCCGTTGTTAATGATTTGAAATTACGCTAATTGGTCGCCCGTGCTTCGAATTACAATAACCATTGTAATTACAATTAGATCTGTGACGTTATAAGTCAATAAACACACTTTGCTACGCCTGAAGAGCCGCAACAGCGGTGAAACGCGTAGCGCAAAAGCAAAGAGAAAGAAAAAGAAAAGAGGACTTTCGTTTTTCATTTATTTCAGTATATATATATATATATATTTATTATCCAGCTACACTCCGTAAAGTACAAATAACGGCATAGACGAGTAGAAATGTCACGAGGTATTTGTACTCCAGAGAACCGGTTAGACAGGTTTTCTCGAATCGCGCAAGCGAAAAATTGGATTGAAGTTACGAAACAAAAATGGCGGACAATTTGAGTCATATTTCTGATAACGAAGAGTCGGAATGGCTGGCAAATATAGATGTAAGTCTATTGGTTAAGTCGAACGAAGAAAAACAACTAGACAACCAGGAAATTTCTTCAGTTATTGAAGAAAATAGAAACAGCAACATGACAACGCGCCAATACTCCGCTTCGCTTCGCATAATTCTGTCACGCACTCCTCGTAATAAATGTCCGCGAAATTCGCCCGCACTGAAATAACAATTTGGCGTGTTGGATAATAAATAGCTTATTAGACGTTTGCTAACCCTAACCCTAACCCTATCCCAATGCCGTCTGAGGACGTGCCAGAAGGCTTTCCCAACGGGAGACAGGTGTTACAAACACATGCAGGCCCACAGCAAGCCTCTGGCATGGCCTGTTTGCAAAAGTTACCAGAAAAAACTTACTAAGTAACCAATTACTTCATTGTCATTGTACAGTTCAGTCTTGTTGCCAGTAAACTAAGTCATTCTGATCAAAGGTCAGCGAAATATCTCTGAAACTGGTGCCGAGATAATGATAATGATAATGATAGTTAATATTTATATTGCGCAAATTAACATTTGAATACAAGACTTTGAGCGTTGGTCCGAGACCCTCTTAAGCATGTCAAAAGCAGAACTAGGACACAACAAGGCCGTTAGAGGATGATCCTTTAAAGGATACTGCACGCAAGATATCAAGCGCGCCAAACGACATATGGCAGACATAGACACACCAAACATAACTGAGCTTAAAGTCAGCACCGAGCGACTCAACAGACGCTCAGACGGACGAAATATCACTTATGGATAACAAGGTCATAAACGTTTTAGACAAAGAAGAAGAAGAAATCGTACACGAAACAGAGGAAGCGCTGACATTTCAAGATAACATCCTATAATGGAACCTCCAGATCATAGAATTCATTGCAGATCATAGAATTCATCACCGGAGACGACTTCCGGTGAGTCCGGACCCTTACACGAACATAGCAGAAAGCAAACCAACATGAACAGAGCTAACATTAATCACCCGAAATCGCAAATCCAACCATGGGACGGCAACCCCCTACAATGATTAACATTTTGGGATAGCTTCAATAATGCAGTTCACCACAATCCCAATCTACACAACATCGACATGATGGATTGTTTGCAGGGTATGATAACTGAAGATGCAGCGCGCGCGATCTCAGGATTACCAATCACGTCACAAAACTACGATACCTCTTCAATGGATGTTCAACAACTAATAAAGTGTTATGATAACTGCGAAAGGCGAAAGTAACATTCGTGCTTTAGAAACTTTGGAAGTGCAAAAAAGACTGCTATGGAGGCTTGTTAATTGCGATACGCTGATGACACGACTCTGTATGCATTAGATGTCTCGCACATGGCCCTGCAATTTGTTGTGAACCAGGGTCTCAGCCGCCTGTCGGAGTGGTTCGATGCAAACTATTTGTTGATAAACAATGCCAAGACGCAAGCCTTTCCGATCGGTCCTTGCAAGTACGATTTTAACTTAGCCTTGAATGGCTCTGGCGTTACTAAACTTGGGCGTGGAACTTGATGGCATGTTAAACTTTGGAGAGAATATTTCTAGTCAGCTAAAAAAGGCGTATGCGAAGACCGGTGCACTTAGGAAAATTAGGCGTTTTGTAACTATGGACGTTATGCTAGCATTATACAAATCTTTCACTTTACCCTTCGTAGAATACTGTCGTCTTCTCCTGTTAGGGGTGGGGAAAATTCAGGCAAATAAAATTGAAGACGCCAATCATTATATATTAAGGACACTAACAAGGCACGGGAAATCATTGTCTTACCAAGAACTCTTAAACATACGCAAGTTGGACACTTAAGAGTGTAGGAAAAAGCAGCAATATCTGATCCTATTATTTAAATGCATTAGGTATATAGGGCCGAAATACATTAGAGACTATTTTAGCAGAGGAGAAACGTCTTACAATTTAAGAGGAAATGGTCTCAATCTTTGCGTTCCCAAATTTAATCTTAATTTTATGAGGAACTCTTTTACTTATAGAGATTTTGCACAGCAGCCATGTTGGATGGCAGGAACAATAGATTATTTTAACCAAGGGAAAAAATTTTTCTTTCTTATGCAAAATATTTTCATTGTTCCTGCCATCCAACATGGCTGCTGTGCAAAACCTCTATAGGTGCACTCAACTTTGGAATAGACTTCCAGAAGAAGTCAAGCTGGCCGACGATGTTAACATTTTTAAGTCTAATTTTAGATTAATTAATTAATTAATTAATTAATCTAATTTTTAAATCTAATTTTAGCGCTTCAGAAATTGCCGTTTTGACGGAAAAAGTCGAAGAAAACCTTTCGCTGATTCAAAGCAAGTTTACCAACAGCGTCACCAATCAGAAAAAATGAAATGTGGAAAAAAATCTCCGATGCTGTAAACGCTGTTGGTGTGGCAAATTATGCGGACAACAGCCGAAGTTCGCGAGAAGTGGCGAAACTTGCAGGCGCAGGCAAAGAAAGAATTCAATGAAATGACAAAGGAGCAGAAGAAAACTGGTGGAGGGCCAGCTCCGAAGATGCCGTCGGCATTAACAGCCAAAGTTATTGACATTTTTAAGGAAACACCTGCTTTCACCGGCCTCGAGGGTTTCGAGTCCACTGGTAAGGATTTTAAAATATCCTTTTATCACTTTAAACATGAAAGTAAGTACTTCTTTCTTTAAGAATGATTTAGTTTAAGTATTGTTTACAAATACCAAGATAAATTTTCGACATGTTCGGTTTTGAATGTTTAAAGAAACATAATTTACGCTACATGAACAACAGCTACAGCAGCGGCTGGTATTGTTTATATAATAACTGGTTGTGTATACAAAATGTCACGCAACCAACGACGCGCATAATATTCCGAAACCTGCCAAAGCTTTGTACCAAGACATTTTAATTTGTTGTTGAGCTTGCTATTTTTCGTGTCTCCCAAAGCTTCACAGAAAAAGAACGCGCTTGAAACAGAGCAGCAATTTCTCTTTTGAAACATGCTAAAGGAAATAACAAACTACTTTAACAACTGTCTCAATGGTAAATGTTCATAATATTCGCTAGAATTTTAAAATGACTAATATTTACAAGGCTATAAAGATTTTAAAAAAGTAAACCTAAGCCATCTTCAGGGTCATCTGAAGATGGCTTAGTGCCGAAAACGTTTGGTTTTTTACTTCTTTTAAAAACCTTTTCAGCCTTTTAATGTTAGGTAAACACTTACTGCGTGTTGAATCTTGTAATGATATAAAATTAATTAGTTGAAACAAAAGGTTACTTTTTATCACTAATATTTGGGGATGGAATTTTTATTTTTTAGGCCCTGAAGCAAACCTACCCAACTGAGGCAGCTGAACAAGTTGTAACCACAGTGCAGGTTAACAACAGTTTCTTTGAACAACTGCAGGAAGCTATACAGGATGGACCGAAACCTCAAGAAGTCAAAGTGGTTAATGCTCAAAAAGCAGAAAATCAAAGCAAAAAAAATAAGAGAAAGATTACCCAAAAAGACATTCTTGAGGAGCAATACAAAGCTCTAATTGCCAAGCAAGAAAATTTACGTTAAAAAAAGGAAACTTGAATTAGAAGTCTCTCTTTTGGATCAAAAAGTATCTTCAGTCCCTGGTTACCAAGTTTCCATAAATTTAAGTCCGTAAGCCCTTAAAAGAGTACCTGTTCCCAAAGCATCTTTTTCACAAATCTTTGCACTTGTTCAAAACACATTGCGCCTTCTTCCGCCTTTCTTAACCATATCTTGACTTTTTATAAGCTGAAAAAGTTTTGAAATGTAGCCATTATCTGTCACATGACTGAGCTAGTGAAATAATCAACAAAATATTTTTATGTAAATACTGAAAAAATAAACATGTCATATAAAGAAAGTATCCACAATTTATCTGTCACAAAAGAAAACATCAAGCAGACTGAAAAATTAAACCACAAGAAAGCGTTTTAAAGCCTTCCTGCAGTTCTTCTTCAGGGAAGTTGTTGCTTGCCTGGTGCAACATTTCTTTCCAACCAATCAATTTACCCCATCTAAACTCTGGAAATAAGATTGTGGGAAAGACAAACAAAAGTGTAAAGTTTTCTTTCTTTAATTAACTTTCATGTCGCAATAAAGATTGTTGAAATGGCTTCGTGGAGTTTTTAGGCAAATATCAGAAAACAGTTTTTAAACTATAAGAAAATTAATTCTATCCTCCTAAAAACCAATTTACACCATGCAACATTCTTGTGTCACTTGCATCAAGAAAAATCTATACACATTTTTCAGCATTAACTATCAACTAAAGCCACAACATGTTGCAGCATTTTACAACATGTTTCAAAATGCTATGGCATATTTTGTGCTGCACTTATTTGTGACGAGGCTGAGTAGCTGTGATAAAGACTACACAATAAGTTGTGGGGTGAGAAAAAAATTACCATTTAAATCAGTTCCTAACATAATCACAATCAATAATAGGTAGCTGCCAATGGTAGTATTTTTCGGCATCGATATCTTTGCCGAGACATTCTTTTGTTTGCTATGTAAAGCAGCCTTTGCAGGAACTGCATAAGGAGAATAAGAGTAATATCTAAAGACCCAATATTGCCCATTAAGCACTGCATGCTGCAATCCCTTGACGACCATTTTTGTGATGTTGGAAATTCTGAGGGCTCTTTTGTTTGCCGCCAGAATAGAACTTAAAAACAATAGACACCTCACACCTGTGAAACCAAAACAACAGAGGGGTTCGAAACCTAATGGCCACTACAGGGTCTTCACTAGGCAAGGGCAAAAAATATATCCAAATAAACATTAAAAGTAGTCAATAAGCTGAGCAATATGAAATGATTGCTTGTTTCTACAAGTGTCTACACTTAAGTAAGAATTCCAAGAAAATTAAACAAACTGTTCCCTCGATCAATCATGAAACGGTGTGTTTATTTCCTTTTCTTTCAAATTAAAAGCTCTTTTCAATTTTTATTAGCTTCCACTGCTTCCCAGGAAATGCAAAGCAAGGAGTTGGAACATACATGTATTTCTATGACTGAATGAAGACAGACTGTTTTTGTTTATATTATAGCAGACAAGATATTTTACTTTGAATTGTATTCATCATAAGAGGCTGCACTACAAATTTACTGTTTTACATTAGCAAGAAAGATAGATACTCAGGAGCCTTTTTTAAAAGTTGAAATAGCTGAGCATCTTAAATACTTCTTAATGAGTGATCGAGACAGACTATTTTGCAACCTCTTGGAATTCTTGTGGTTTCTTTCTGTATCTCATTCGCAGAGTACACAAATTCCACAAGTCAAAATAGAATAAAAAATGCTTGTGGCATTTTGACCCTCACAGTAGATCTTTTAGTTAGACAAAAAATGAACAAATATCAGGTGCCACAGATGAAAAAATGGTCCTGCAGGGATGAAAAAATGTTGTTCTTGTTTTCTGATGATTTCAAATATATGTTTCATTCGCCAATTCAACAGGCCTCAGTTTAAAACTAAACTTGTCGGAATTTTTTAAACGACAACTTCTTGTTTGAACTGTCTGCCATTACCATATTATGTTCCAGCTGAGGTGCATGGAGAGGGCCAGATCGAATGACAAAACAGATTTTTAGAAGAAATTTTATTTCACGCTATTTTAAGAGGTTACAGCAAAGATTTCTGTAGACTTCAAAAGTAAGAATAAACGAGAAACAACAAATTACATACAAAATCAAAAGTAAAATGTGCGCAGTGACCAAAAGGAGCTTAAGCTTTCGAGTTGACAGCGGCGTCAAAGAATCACAAGCGCAATCTTGCATGTGCATAAGAAAATCTCAACCAAAAAATGTTTGACAGATGTGGTCCCTTAATGACAGACCTTGTTGAGGTCCATGGTAGGGATCAACATCTACCAGCTCATCTACCTCCTCATCCTCCATCGGCTCGTGTAGCTGTAAAGCAAGGTTGTGCAACACTGCACAAGTGCCTACAATCATGCAAACTTTTTCGGGTGCCATTCTTATTTCCGAATGCAACACATGAAAACGCCTTTTCCATCGGCCAAACGTTTGCTCGATCACCACTCTTGTTTTGGCGTGAGCGTCATTGTAGGCTTCTTGCGCTGCACTTCGTGAGATTTAAATGTGATGCCTCATGTCAATTATGCTTTATACTTAGAATAAGTTGTTTTTTTATAAAATAAAATTCTGTTACAAATGAATTTCGCTTTCTACTTTCTTTAAATGGTATTGTTTATTTTAAAATATTTAGTAGTTCCACGATCATACAGTTTGTAATTTCTTTCTTTCTCGCTTTATTTTTTGCTTTCTTCCTTTCTTTAATCCGTTCTTTCTTTTCAGCTTTTCTGCATCCTTTCTTTTCTCTTCGGAATCCCGAAATAAGGCAGCACTCACCAAATGTGAATTAGGCTAGTTTATTTATGCTTTTGTGCAGCCTTGCCAGACAAGCTGCTGGCGAAGATTTTAAAGGAATTTTCTGTTAAAGAAATAGGGAGCACGTTATGCCTTGTATGCAAAAGATAGAAAAGGATTTCGCACAACAACATGTTATAGAGAATGCTTCCTCTTTGTAACATATGCTTATCTTTGGCGCGCTTGTAGTTGTGCGAGCCTCGTTTTCAGACAGAGGAAAAACCAGGCGCCATCTTGATAAACAAAAACTCAAAGCAGTTAGTCCGAGAGTTGTTTTTATTTCACTTAAACCAACCTGAATAAATACATTACACTCTTGATGAATGGAACATTAATTATTTAACTGAAAGTAATTTACTGAACATCATGTCACATTCTTCGGGGTTCGTTTACTTGTCAATGAAATATATTCCAGTTGAATCAACTGCTATCAATGCTTTACAGAACAGTTTAATGTACGCCACAAAACTAGTACATTTGAACTTAAGTGGCGGACCCATAACCTCAATTGGTTTTCTTTTGATTGAACCAGTTCCACTTCTTCAAAACCTTATATTGGATGAGTGTAAGGAACTTGACACATCTCAATACTGTGATTTTATTGCTGTTGTAGAGAAGCTTACAAAACTAGAGATTCTGTCATTAAATGGAGATAGCTCAGTCACAACGAAACCTGTTTATGTTACCTATAGGTTTATAAGGTGTTAGGCTATCTACTGCAGAGGTCAGATGTAAATTAGAAATCTGCACCACTCGTCTGCAGTTCTTACATATGTCCTGTTTCTCAGGCAACAAACATGTTTTGCGTGCTCTAGGCAAAGAGTGTGATGTCAGTATTTTTTTGGTCCCTGGTTAACGAAGTTTTTTATTATCTTCATGTCATCCTGTGACATTATGTAACATTTATCAAGGCACTTCAATATTTCAAAAACATGTAGCTAGACAATCCGCCAATAAACGATCCGTTTTCCAAAATGCAAAGCTAAATTCGTTTTATTTTTTAATTAATAAGCAACTGACAACAAGCCATATTGTTCCGTGTTCTGCAGATATACGCCTGTTTATAAAGGCAATATGTCAAAATGTTTTGTCTTGGGAGAACGCAGTTTGACTTAACTGATGAAAATAGATGTTTTAATTGTGGCATAAATAAATACATCTCTTTTACTTGATGTCTAATCCCTCATCTGCAGAGTACAGTCCTACCAGGTGGTAGGCAGACCTGGTAAATGTCTACAACCCAATTAGAATGGTTATGGAACAATCTATTTTCACAGAATTGAGTAATGGAGTCTGCTGATTGAAGTAAATGACCACGACCCACACAGCAGCAGAGTATACCGAC
Source organism: Stylophora pistillata (assembly GCF_964205215.1). Lineage (NCBI taxonomy): Eukaryota > Metazoa > Cnidaria > Anthozoa > Scleractinia > Pocilloporidae > Stylophora > Stylophora pistillata. The sequence continues at coordinate 24,348,185 of NC_142519.1, read as the reverse complement.
CTTTTTTGCCCCCTACTCCCAACAAGAAAAGATGCACCACTTCTGCTACAGAAAGCAGTGACATAAAGGCTGACATCACCATGAAGAGTGCAGATCACCAAGAGGATGATCTTGAATCGGCACTTGACCAGCCTAACCAGAAAAAGTGTTGGAACTGAGCTGTTGCCACCGTCAAACACGCTTACGACAGAAAAAGGTAAAGGGGAGTGTTATTACTTAGCCACAGATATAATCAAGGTTATCAGTCTACAGAACCAAGTGATTTCTCCCAAAACAAAATTTTATCTTATTTAGAACCGTCAACCTGAGGCTGACTTCAATTTCCCTCCCAGGCAATACAAGGACAGTACCTAGAAGGGTGGCGTAAGACAAATGTACTCTTCCAGGGACTGGTTCAAAATGTACGATACCTTGTACTACTCTAAGTCGACAAATGGAGTTTTTTGTTTGTGTTGTGTCCTTTTCCCTATGCCAGCTCATCAGAGGCAAAGGGCAAAACAACTAATCTCCATTCTCTACCGCAATTGGAAAGATGCAAGGACTGATTCTGCCAAACACATCAATCACCAGTACCATCGTGATTCCAAAACAAAGATGGAGGACTTCGTGAACATGATGAGGGATCCATCGTTGATCATTCAAAATAGACTTTCACTACAAGTGCAGAAGCAGATAGCAAAGAACAGGATCTTCCTAACTTCCATTATCAAATGCATTGAGCTATGTGGACGTCAAGGCATAGGGCTGAGAGGCCATAGGAATGACGCCTGGTGAGAAGCTCTAAACCAGGGCAATTTCATGGCCTTCCTTAAACTACGTGTTGATGCTGGTGACAAAGAACTAAGTGAACACCTTGAAACATGTGATTGCAATGCCAAATACATCTTTAAAACCTCTAAAAATGAGTTATTACAATTTAGTATATACTAAAACAGTGGATAGTGTTGAAGGCGTACTCTGATTGGCTAGTCAAACTTCGAATATCCTTTGCTATTTACCTCCGAGGAACTCGGGAAAAAATGGCGTCCCAGTTTGCATCCGTAACAAGTGAAGAAATCACTCAAATTAACGACGAAGCAGACCCTGAAAACACAAAGAAAGCGACTAAATTTGGTTTGGCCGTGTTTAAAGGTAATGGTTTAAGTTTTTAAGCGGAGTTTATCGATAAAAACCAATAAGAAAGATTTTGTTTACAAATGCAAATTGATCTTGCGTAACCTCACTTTTTCACTTGAAAATCAAAGTTGAATGATGTTTTTTACAGAATGGTTTCAAATACAGAAAGAGTTGGCGAGTTGAAGAAATGTCGCCACCAGAGCTAAATAAATGTCTTCAGAAATTTTATCTGTCAGCGAGAAAACGAGACGGCAGTTTCTACAACAAAAAAATCACTTACCGCGATCCGAGCCGCGTTGGATCGTCAATTGAGAAGTCCGCCGTTTTCCAAGCCATTTTCAATTATTGGAGACAGTCAGTTTAACGACACACACCAATTTCTGAGCAATTTTCTGAAAACCCTCTGCCAGAGCGGTCAAATATCTCCAACAATGTACAAGCAACCTCTGGCAAAGGAAGTCGTCACCAACCTTTACGAAGAAAGTAAGCTTGTTGACATTGACTCACTCCAACCACACAAACTGCAGCAAACAGCCTGGTTTTTTATCAGTCTGTTCCTTGGAAAATGAGGTCGTTAAAATCAGCAGCTTTTAAAGAAGCACATGCTTGTCTCGAGAGAAACACCAGCAGACAGCGTGGAGCAGTGTTGGCGACCAAAAACCACCAAGGTGGCCTCAACGACAAAGAAGACGAGTCAAACGGCGAAGTATTAGAAATACCTGGCTCAAAACGCTGCCAAGTGAAACTCATCGGGAAATACCTGTCACGTCTGAATCCCGAGTGCAGCAGTTTATTCCAGAAACCACGAAGCCCGTGCAAATCGTTTAAGCCAGCAAGAGATGCTGTGTGGTACTGCTCGACTCCACTTGGCCACAACACACTTGATATGCTGCACTTTATGACAACAAGAGCTGGTATAATTCCACACCACACAGCCACCACTGTAACGGTTCTATCTGCTGCCAACATCAAAAGTCGATACATTAAGGCAATAACCGGGCATTAAAGCGAAGCCAGCATCCGGAGTTACTATGTCATTCCAACACTTGAGCAGTTCAAAACAATGTCAAACAAGCTTGGCGAGTTCTTCGATCTGGCCGGTAACCAAAATAACGCTGTTGCGGTCACTCAATTAGCTTCGCGGCTCGGTAAATACACATCACTAAACACCACTTCAGTAAATAGTTGTTAAGTATTAAGAAGTTTATCTAGAAGTGATTATTAAGCAAGTGAAGGATGGCGGAGGTTTCTTCGGCATGGGAGCAGACAAAGTAACTGGCAACAACTAGACATTATCTTAAAGGAAAAGGACAGAATTATTACTGACAAAAAGGAAATTGCCGAATTATTTAACGAACACTTTGTACACATCGCTGACAATGTACCTTTGAGAGAGGAAGAGGATTATGGCAATGATTTTGCTAATCATCTGAGTGTCAAAGTAATCTTAGAAAACAGGGGCAAAGACGAACCTGCTTGCTTCAGTTTTCATCGCACAAGCAAGTCTCAGGTTGAAAGCTTATTGAAAGAGATCAATGTTCGTAAATCACCTGATCACGATATGATCCCACAACGGCTAGTCAAACACGCTGCATCTGTTATTGCTGAGCCTCTCACAAACATTTTTACCCATTCCATTGAAAAATGCTCTTATCCTGCAAATTGGAAGATGGTCACTGTGACTCCCTTGTTCAAAAAAAGACGACGAGTTTTGTAAGGTTAACTATAGGCCTGTAACTGTGCTCCCCGTTCTGAACAATATTTTTGAAAAGCTTCTAGCAGGCCAGATGCATGAATTTTATCTCGAAATGCTTTCAGATTTCATTAGCGCTTACAGGAAGCTTCATAGTTGTGAGACCTCATTTCTAAGGCTGACGGAAGATTGGAAGATGATCCGCGACAGAGGTGAGCTCGTTGCAGTGGTCTCTATGGACCTCTCCAAAGCGTTTGACGTTATTCAGTATCCACTCCTTCTTTCCAAGCTCAAGGCCTACGGTATGGATGACAAGAGTGGCGCTCTACTCAGGGACTATCTCTCTGTCTGGTAGATCTCAGAGAGTCAAGATAGGCGGCACCTTCTCCACCTGGAAAAGCGTTAAACGTGGGGTCCCGCAGGGAAGTGTGTTAGGTCCAATGCTATTTAACTTCTTTATCAACGATCTCTTGTTTTACGTCAAGGGCGCCAGGCTGAACGCTTACGCCGATGATCATCAGATATACTATTCCCACGTCGACCCAGCGACAGTAGACGCCTGCATATCTCACAATGTCAAGTTAGCCAATCATTAGTACCAGGAAAATGGGATGTTAGTCAACGAGAGCAAGCACCAGGGCCTCGTTCTTGGCGAAACAGACTAAAGTTTTTCCTTCCCAGTAAAGGACACAGTAGGGAATGGAAATAGATGATAAGCTCGATTTCTCTAGTCACATATCCAACATATGCAAAAAGATCAATAAACAATTTAATGTTATGTTACGATTTGGAAGACTAAGATCGAGGGACACCTTACTTACGCTTTACAAAGCTTACATTTTACCGCATTTTAATTATTGTTCCTCAGTTTGGCACTTTTGCAGGGCGCGGAATACGGATAAACTAGAGGCGCTGAATAAGAGAATACTTAGATTTATACTTAGGGATTACTTGTCGCCATATGATAGCCTTCTGACTAAGGTCAACACTAGTTCCTTATGTAATGGGCGTATCCAGAATTTCCTTATTTTATTGTACAGGAGCTTGTTTTTCACTCATTTTCCAGTTTATATGAGAGGTATGTTTTCACTTCGGTCCTCTTCTTCAGTATAATTACATACTGTCACTTAGAAAACCCAGAACAACTAGTTATGGCCTTAATTCATTTTCATACTTCTCAGCTAAGCTATGGAATACACTGCCTGACTATATCCGCATGAGTGCATTTAAAGACTTTAGAAAGATAATCCAAGGCTGTATCTTTGTATAGTCGCTCCCGCTTATCTTCACTTTTCTGTTAATTTCTACTGATATGTTACCTAATTATATTTCTAAATACTGTGTATTTTAGTATATTTTAGTATAGTTAGTATTTTAGATCTTGTACAGATATATGTAAGAATATATATGTATATATAAATAGATAATCTCCATTTTATGTTTTCTCGAAGATATTAGCTCCAACAAGCTACTCTAAAATTCGAGATGAAATAAAGTTTATGATGATGATGATGAACTCGGACTTGTCGTACAGTACATTTACAATGGGGCACCTCTTGAGAGACTGGTAGAATACAGAGTGTGACAGCTGTACTGGACAAGCCATATGTAACCATATCGTGCCGGCACTGATCAACCTGGGACTAGATTCCACAATGTGCAGAGCTCAGACATACGATGGGGCTGGTAACATGGCGCGATGCACGAGCATTGTATCTTCACTGTGCAAGCCACGAACTAAATTTGACACTATCGCATGCATCAAAGGTCGCTGAGATATACCACATGGTGTGCACACTAAAATCAGTTGGGATCTTCTTTAAGTATTCACCAAAGCGACAGCTAGAGCTCGAACAATGCATTGTGAGTGTTAGCGAGAGAGAAGAAAATACCAGTGAAGGTTAATGTGAAACTGGCAGTGATACAGTTACCACAGATGAAGACAGTGGCTCAGAAGAAGATGATTATGGAGATACTGAGGAAGAAAGAAATGAAGTAGATGTAGAGCCCGAAGAACCCTGTGTTCATCGCTGCCTTCTACACTGCCAAGCACCTTGTTGGATTGACTGTAGGACTCAGCCGTTTGTTACAGGGTTCGCACTGGATGTTATTGAGGCACACAAGCATGTTAACATTGTGAAGGAACAGCTGAAAGTCATGCACTAGAATACTATGACAGCATTTCCAAGTTCTGTGTATGAAAAGACCAAGATAATGGCTATGGAAGCAAATGTCAAGGTAAGCATCCCTCGAACTTGTGGTAGGCAGGCATTAAGAAACAACACCAATGCCAGGACACCAGTCGCCTACTTTCGACGGGCAATATTTCTTCTCTTCCTTGACAACTTATTGGAGCAAATAAATACCCGCTTTGATGAACTACCAAAAGCGGCATTGCTTGTTCTGCTACTGATACCTGCCAACTTACTGCAACTTAACGAGTCTTCACAAGAGAAACTTATTCAGCAGCATTCCCCTGATCTGCTGGCTCCAAGCAGTGCGTCGTAGGAGCCGGAGCCGGAGCTGTGGAAGTGCTTCCTGTATGTTATTCTGCGTTAATGCTATACATAGGTTACCAAGTTTATATTGGAACTGTGATAAGCCGAAAAACACGATTATACCTTGTCTTAAAAAATGTGTTCATTCTTGCTTTTATTTTTAGGAACAACGTTACCCTAAAACCCACGACACTGCAGGAGACATCAAAAGCCTGCAGCTCAAGCCTGTACCCCAATTCGTTCGTTCTAACACGAAATTAATGCGTAATATTATAATGCGACATGACGTGACAATGCCTTAAGTAATTGATTGATAAGATCGTTGAAGTATTACTCTCATCTTAGTGAAGTATTACTTAATGAAGTATTACTAGCTCATCTTTCAAACCGGCAGTCTAAATCCCACAGGAATCAACGAACGCTTTTCATTCCACTAATTTATTCGTGTTTTTCTCGTTGCCATGTTCCCACCAATAACGTAGCTCCCTTTTCTGCCTTTAAAAGCACACACAACCCACAATTCCTCTATTCGCTCCAACGAAGGGCTAATGCACGAAACGTCAGCTTTTGTAATTGTTACGGTGGCCAATTTACCATTTCAACTTTGTCGATATATCGAAATTATTTCGTTACCCCCACCGACGCAGCCCCTTACAGTTTCTTTAGAAACTATCAGCCTTTATTACTCTCAAGATACAATTAAAAAAAAGCTAGGGGTTTTTTTTTGGTTCAGTTCAGTTTGCCCTCACGTCCCTGTGCTTGACCTGTCCTTAATCCAACCACATTCCACTAACAAACCACTGATAAACCAAACTCACGATTCACAAACCAAACTCACATTTAACACAGCTAAACGTAGAAGTTTCCAACTTCACGTAATTCGGTCTTCCCTCAGATTTTTCTTGGCTCAGTTGTCTTCACTGGCTTACTGTCTGACAGAAGATAATCTTCTCCATTTCCTTCTTCTGCGCTTTCTTCAGCCAGCTTCTCGGCACACATGCGCTCCCCAGCAAATGGACACTTTGTCGTGTAAAGGAACGGTTTTACTGAATGACTCTTCAGTGATTAAAACGTGCCCTGATCCGAACGAGTCTTCGTAACTTTCAAACCTTCACCGCCGGTGACCTTCTCTCAAAACAGCGAGAAAAAAAATCCTCACACCGTAACCACCCGAATCCTTATATACATGTGGACGCAAGGTACCAAAAAAGAAGGAAGAAAACTATTTGCTATATTAAAATAAAGGTTAATTACACAACAGGTTACACAAATATCACACACTACATTGATCCTAGGAGAATAAAATAATTATTTTCATATCCCTAAATAAATTCTTTTGGACGCTTTCATGACACAGCACCATGGGAGAAGAACGTCTAAATGCACTGTTGCTGCTCTTTTCACAAAGCATACCTATAAAAATTAGGTGCAGTTGCTGACGAGTACACCAAACGAAACCAGAGAAGGATGACATTTATCAATCCACTGCAGTGACTTATTTCGACTAATACTGGATTTATAAATGCAATGCAATGACTCTGTTGACAGTTCGCTTACCACTAACACTACGATTTTCCTTTGAAAATCGTTTTATAAAATGCTCTTTAATTCTATCTTACGAAACGTTGACATTACTTTACTTTGCATCATGAATACACCCATAATGCTGTATGCTGCATCTCCTGAAAAGTGAACTTTTGATTCGGGTGGAGGGTGGGGGACTCAGCCCCCTCTTTCTGAATTCCCTGGATCCACCCCTGCAAAAGGTTTTCACAGCGTGGGACGGGTGTTAGAAATACATGCAGTCCTGTTTGCAAAAGTTACAGGACAGACCGCGTGCCAGACCGGGTCATAGCCATTTCTGGATGCTGGATGACGTCACCAATATGGATGTCGCTGTGGGACCTCAAGGAAACTCTTTCCTTACTTTGTTCGAACCCTAACGGCTTTGTTTCGTAGGCATATCCCATGAAACCTTGCAAAATTACAGAAGAAAAGCAGTTACACGCAATAAGCAAAGAGTTGATGGCGGTCGCGATGTTGAGAAAGAAATATTTTGATGAAAGTCGGGTGGGGGTGCTTGTTGCGATGGGCTCGGTTGAGGAATAACCTCTCTTTAGTTGAGATTTTCAGGTATGTAACATTTTTTTTTATTCATGCAAAAATCTTTTGAAAATCTAGAATAAATTTGCTTCTGATTTGTCAAAATTCCAGTCGAGTGCACATGGTTTTTGTTCGAGTGCACGGATGTTGAAATTCTATTTGTCTGCAAATTATTGGGCGGTTGCCCTTTGTTCAAATCCATCAGAGTATTGTGTAAACCATAAATTTTAACCGTACGTTGTAGCCGGGCCATTTAGAGTACAAGGACAATTATTTATCGGACCTTTATAAGCTTACATTGTTAATTTCAGATCAGGCCAACGACATGGATGAACATATTCAATATCTCGAGACACTTTGTCGTCTTTGTTGCACAAATCTGCCGCGGACCAGGGTCAGTGATGCAAACAAAAAAGCTTTTAAATCGAAGCTCTGGATGAAAATTCCAAATCAATGTCGATCTTGACAGCAGAGAGATTCAACCATCCTTAATCTGCTCGGGGTGCAAGCGACTTCCCTATAGAGTTCACACCGTTCCCGATCCAGAGGAAATTGCCACAAAGAAGGAACCACAGGTGTGGAGAAGCCACACTGAGGACAATTGTCCTTGTAGGGCCAACAAATCAAAAGGAAAAGGGCATCCCCGTAAGATCTCCAAACAGTTCATAGAATGAAAGAAACAGAAACTTGTGGAAGTGAGACCGAAAGTGGCGAAGACATCGAATCAGAGCAGGAAAAAAATTGTTGTCAGGGGTTCATTGCCGTTATGCGCAACATTGTGTTGATGGAAAAAGAGGAGGCAGTTACATGTGCCAGAAAGCTGGCAGAAAACTACAATTTTATCTTCTTGGACAGAGATAACATTCTATATGACATAAATAAGCTAAGTACTGAAGATAAACCGTTGCTTACTTCAACAATTTTTCGCTCAGAAAAGGAAAGTAAGAAAACTGACATCTTATCTTGTAGTCAAACATACGAAAATCTACCTGCCATGTTAAATGTGACCCCTCATACGTGAATTCAGGCCAGAAACTCGCTTTTGACATGTGCAATCAATGCTCTTAGCCATGAAAGTGTCCAGCCAGTTCATAAGGCAGTAACTGCAGATCAGCTGTATTCTATTGTATAACCCTCTTTTGTAAGCCCATACGGTGATATCACGTTGCCGCCATGTTGGATTTGAGATACATCAAAACGAGGCTGGGCGTGCAAAGATAATAAGGTCACGGTGTTTTCTCTGTAAATATGTCTAACTACCACTGCTGTGTAAACTTATGTACGAATGATAAACGCTATGAAAATGGTAAGGATAAATACTTCTTCAACTTCCCTTCCAAGAAAGAAAAGAAAAAAGAGTGGATTATCGCTATAAAACGAGATCCTGGGCCGCTATTCAAGGTAAGTTAGTACAATATAGTCTCAGCGATGACTACTACACACGTGTAGTTGTGATTCCGCTGTTAAACAGAAAAATCGCGAGTTATTCTTTTTTCCTTGGTTTGATTATTATGGAATTAGAAATTGCGATTGATTTTATGTATATTGGGGCTGAAATATGTAGTAATTTCGACAAAAAGTAAAAAACATACCAACCACACGTGGACCGGTCTATTTGTTTATATTATGGCAACTCGCGGGAAAATTTTCTCTGATTGTCTGAAGTTTCTGAGTACTGTTTCTGTTGCTGTGTTAAATACTGTTTATAGATAGTTATTTTTGCTCTTTTTTAGATAAAGAAAAATTCGACACTGGTATGTTCTGATCATTTCAAGCCGGGTGACATTGAATACACGTTGACAGGAAGGGTTCGACTGAAGCAAGGAGCTGTCCCGTCGGTTTTTAAATGGACTAAAGAACATGAAGGACGTCCAGATAATAGCCTGCAAAAGTTTAAAAGGCAAAAGATAGAAGTGGAATCACTACCAAGTGCAGCAGGAGATATAACAGAAATGGAACAAGGAATAGCCGATAGAACCGATGCTGCAATGGAGACTGACTCACCTTACAACACAACAAACCCTGAAACAAATGCCGAAGTTAGCACTGAAATAAATGGTGAAGTTAGCACTGAAACTAATGCCGAAATAAACACTGAAGCCGAGTCAGTCACGACTGCATTAAAAGAAGAACTTGCGTCAACACAAAGAAAAGTAAAGGAACTTGAACTTCAGATAGCTACTCTTTTGTTAACTTCTTTTGGTTCTGAAAGAATTACTGGAAGTCCAGAATTGACAAGGTTTTACACTGGCTTTCATTCAAAGGAAAAACTTGATAGTTTTTATCGATGGGTAGAACCGTATGCAACTAAGATGACCAAATGGTCTCAAATACAAAGAGCTAGAGGTAGGCAGAACTTCAAACGTAGAAATAGTTATGGCAGCTTTTCTTTGTCTCTTTATGATCAGCTAATTTTATTCCTGATAAGACTTAGACTTGGCCTAGCTGAAACAGACCTTGCAGTTAGATTTAATATCACTGAACCCACAGTCAGTAGAATTATAATAACATGGGCAAATTTTCTTTATATCCTTCTTGGTCAGTTGCCAATTTGGCCAACAAAAGTTCAAATTCAGAATAGTATGCCAGAGTGTTTTAAGAGTACATACCCCAAAACAAGAGTAATTCTTGATTGTACAGAGATTAAGGTACAGAGACCTAGCTCAAAGGTTCTTAATTCAGAATTTTATTCTTCATATAAATCCCATACTACTTATAAATGTTTAATCGGGATCGCACCCCATGGCCCTGTGACATTTGTCAGTTCTCTTTACCAAGGTAGCATATCTGACAAAGAAATTACCCGAAGCAGTGGTATATTATCATTAATTGAGGAAGGAGATGAGGTCATGGTAGATAAAGGTTTTTTAATTCAGGATTTATTACAATGTAAAAAGGCTACAGTCACAATCCCCCCTTTTCTTTCTAAAACCAAATCAATGCAATTCAGTACAAAGCAAGTTTCTGAGACCCAACAGATTGCACGATTGCGAATTCATGTTGAATGTGCCATAAGAAGAGTTAAAGAGTACCAAATTTTTGACAAAGTCCTTCCCTTATCACTAGCTGGTTCTATTAATCAAATCTGGTGTGTTTGTTGTCTGATGACAAATCTTAGAGGGGCATTATTTTAATGCTTTTAACAATATATAAATGATACAATGCAATATTTAAAATTCATGAACACAATGTTCTGTATATATTATGATGAGACATGTCATCATTTAAAAAAAATGGACTGATTAAGTTTTGTTAAGTTTTGACAAAATGTGGAAGTAAATATTGAAAATAGAAATGATCAAGTTTGCTTTTCATTTCTGCACAAAATTCATTGTCAAACTCAATATGTTCCAGGTGATAATCTTGTTTACAGTAAACATAAAAATCAGCCCATGGGGCCCCACTAAGTAACATCTGACCCATTACTTGGTAATAGTAGGAGTGGGTCTTCTTAAGTCTATAAATCCCATTCACACATTTAAGATAATTTAAGTCAGTTATTGAATCTTTAATGGGACACTTTATTTCAAGTAGTCCCCAAGAGTCTGCTTCACTTGGATCATAAACTCTTCTGTCTGGGGAAGTGGCTAGATATGGGCAGGAGGGGTTTATCACAATACCTGAAGGAAAAACATTGCAGTCTCTAGTGTCAGCATATGCACTTGCAGCTTCTTCTTCTGTATTTATGCCATGAAGCATTGCCTCTGTTTGCTTTGTTTTTCTTAACAGTCTTTCTGCAAGGGACTCAAAGTCTTTTTTTCTGCTGCATACATCTTTAAATTTACTGGATGAAAGCCGTTTGGCTTTCAGGTCAAACCACTTGCTTGTATCACACTGTTCTCTGGTCTCTGTCTCATACAAATATGACTGGTTGTATGAGACACACAGACCCTCTAATACATTTTGCTCTCCAGCACTTGGCGCAAACAGGTAGAGGCTGTCAATTGTAGGCATACTATAATTGGGGGGTAACTCAGGACCATCAACTTTGACATGAACTTTTGGATTGTTTGTTTTCTTTATCTTTTGCTGATATGATAGTACACTTCCTGTTGCTACATCACCAAATTTGCATGAGGTAAGAGAGAGATCTTCCATTGGTCGTAATATTGAATTAACTTGTGTATCTCCATGCTCTTTAAAATGTTCCCTGAATGTGGATATTATATCTTTGCTTCCAAAACAATCTGGGATGGGATTATACAAGGTTGATCTCACACCATCAATTCTCCTAATTCTCTTCTTTGGCTGCGGCAGTGAAAGTGGAACTTTCACTTGTTGTAGCACCACCTCATCTATTTCTTTGGGTTTGATCCCAACAGTTCTCTGAGGTACATGCCAGGTCTGAGGCAATGAAGTCTTGGACATTGCAGGAGGAACACTCTGCAAATCTAGGAGTTGGTAGTGTGCAATGAGGTACATTAAACCAATCACATGGTTACACAAACCAGCACCTCCTTCACAGTTGCATTTCTGGGAAAGAACTGACTGTTTTTCTCTTGATAATTCAACCTAAACAATATGGTAAAGAAAATTTTAACTTTCATGCAAAAGATAACATAATTCTAAGTATTTTGCTAAAAAGGTTTTTAATATAATAGCATATGAGGTCTGTTTATTAACTCAAGAATATTGAAATACATCGTTAAACATATTCAATCTCAGCTGTTATAGCAAAAAAATACATCTAAATCTCTTAATGGATGTATCAATTAAACATCAAACAGTTATGATTTCCATTAATAAATAATTTTCAATTAGTTAAAGGCATGAACGTACCTGCAGTCGCCACGGTTCATCATTTTTTCGTTGTGATCTGTAGCTCCTAGCTCGAACTGTCACACTACAAGGTTCTACTTTAACTAGAGGGGAAAAACACTTCAATAAACGCATGATTTTTCGCTTTGATTTCGATCAATATTGAACATAAAGACAGCAACTACAAATGCATTAAAAGAGACATCAAAACTCCGGAGAATCTATCTTTTGATATACAATAATGCCAACAAATAGCCAAAGTAGCGAAGAAAAGAATTGATGATCTTACCTTCGACATCAAAGACATATCCTTCGCAAAAATTACTGTAACCTCGCGTTCTAACTTTCTTTGGGACTTTATCTAGCTTCTGCAGCCACTTTTCTATGAAGGAATTGTCTACTAAAGGAATGTTTTTCAATGATTTGGACCAGGCCGAAAGAGACACATTAGTGGCAGTCGCCATTTTGCAAATTATGCACGCCCAGCCTCGCTTTGATGCATCACCAAACCAAGATGGCGGCAACGTGATATCGGTGTATTGATGTTTGCTACAAATCTCTTGGTGTACTCTGTGACACGTAGTAAACTTGCCCTTAATATCCCTTAATATCCTGCTGGAGGAAACACCATTGTTAAAACCTGGCTAAATAATTTAACAATGGAGGTCCCTTAAGTTCCCTCTGGTGACATTCTGACAGCTATTGACAATGACCATGTGCTTATCAGGAAGTGGACTGTGCGCAAAGATAACCAGGCACAAATCAGTGTACTAACAAGTGTCTGCGTGGCACCTGTTTATCCACATGGAACATTGCAGTTGGATTCAAATCTTGCTCCAGGGTAAGAAACACATTTGAAAAATGGTCAAATAGTTATTGAAATACACAAGGATTTGTTTTGTTTAATGAGCAAAATCTTGGACAAGTCAGCTCCTTCCTGAAATTGTTGCCAGCATATTTGAAGGTCATGTACATGTAATCAATAGTGGTAGTGGTAGTGATACCAAGTATTACTAATTTTGGTTCTCTCTTTTAGAGCATGGCACAACCGCATTGAGCAAGTGAAGGCAAGTCCAGATGAGCGGGAAAAGCTGGCAAAGGCCTGTTCAGATTCAGAACCTGACAATGAAATGATCCGCCATGAGGTAATTAAACATTTGAAATTACAAGTGTACAAGAAAGGTCATCTTCCTGTAAATGTAGTTTCCAACTAGGAAAACAAACACCAGGAGAAAAAAACTTTGTGCAAATTTGAGGCTCAACCGGCAAATTATGGATTATACAATAATTGTTTTACGACAAGCCTATTTTGTGAACGTGTCTACAGTTAAAATGCAATTCTTTCAATTGAATATAATAATTTTAATTGAATTTTTTTTTGTTGCACTGAGAACAAACGACTAATCCATGAGCTACTTCAGGAGTTACTTAAAGAGCAGTCAAAAACTGAAGATGTGTGGGAGGATGATGTTGACATCTGAGTAGATGACATTAAAGCCAAAGAAGGAAAGCGTGTTTGTCCTGTATGTCAAACAACAATGGAGAGGACTAGAAGAAAATGTGTAAATCCAGATTGCAGGGTAAGCCTGAAAGATGCCAAGAAAGAACTTCATGGCAGTGACATGGTACTGCACTGGTTGCCCCCATCCGTCAATATCGACAGAGAGTGAGAAAAACACAACTAAGATTCATCATTGATCAGAATGAGGAGGCACATTTCATTGTGAAAGATAAATTCTCTGAGTGTTACGATGAATTCCAGCATGTGCCATGAAAACATATTAATCATCCAGATCGGAAAGACTATTGATTAATTCTTCGATAATCTACATCCCACACTAGAGAAGGCCTAGATGAAAAACAAATAATATCTTTCTGCTAGGCGACCTTAACTGTGACCTGCTGGGCGCCAGAGAACGTACCGACCTTATAGATAACTACAAAACGAGGAAGCTACTGGATCTGTTCGACCTTTTTAATATGCAGAATGTTGTAAACGAACCTACTCGTGTGACACCAACTACACCTCCTTGATCGACTTGATCGTGACGACCAAGGTGAACTAAGTCAGAATTTCTGGAGTTCTACCGCTTGGATTATCAGATAACTGTCTTACTTACGCAACTCAAGCTAAACAGCAAAAGACCCCCCACCCAAAATTATCCGCACCAGAAATTTTAAAAATTATAACGACAAGAATTTTAAGACAGATATTGAGCGAATACCATTTCACATAACAACAGTCTTCGAAGACAAAGATGATTCCCTGTGGGCCTGGGAGCAATTGTTCAGCAGTGTCTGCGACCAACACGCACCACGCAGAGTTGTGAAAGCACGAAGCGTGTCTTCTCCATGGATTAACAAACAAATTAAGCTTAAAATGACCCAAAGATTCGAATTGTTCAAGATAGCGATTGAATCCGAAGAGACTGATAAGTGGGCCGATTACAAAAAACTAAGAAACGAAATATCCTCTGACATAAGAAAGGCCAAATCAGCTTATTATAAGAGGAAATTTGATGAAGTTAAAACCACCTCTGCTTATTGGAATCTACTGCCTAGAGCAACTAACCCTAGAGCTCGAAAACCAATCCGCCCGCTAAAACGTGACGACGAGTCCCTCGCTGTTGATAATAACAAGAAAGCTAACCTACTAAATTGTTTCTTCGCCACTGTTGGAATGAAACTGACTGACACCATTAACCCATAGAACTTGACAATCAGCAGTATAAAACCTATGCTTGCTCCATGTATATACGATGCACGAGTATAATACGCTGAAGTTGCGAACAAACTTATTACTTTGAAGACAAACAAAGCCACTGGTCCCGATGGCATTTTACCACGGTTACTTCAGCTGCTGGAACATTTATCGCTGTTCCGCTGCTGGAGACGCGCCTTGGACTCTAACCTTGTTGTTGGCGTACTATTGATCAATTTCCAAAAAGCGTTCGACAGCATTTCCCATAAAATCTTAATACACAAACTTGAGCATAACTACGGGATGAAGAGGAATCTAGTCGCCTGGGCAGGAGACTATTTGAGCAAAAGAAAACAATACACAGTTGTAAATGGAGAACTTTCTGACCAAGCTTACGTAACCTCTGGTGCCCCTCAGGGGTCCGTGCTGGGACCAACACTTTTTGCCCTATATACCGGCGATTTACCCGAGGCTGTTAGTTCCGCATCTCTCTATATGTACGCCGACGACAAGACCATCTATTGTATAGGCGAGTCAGTGGACTCTGTCACCAACACGCTCAACAACGCACTAAAGGAATTAGAAGATCGGAGTTCAGAGAACAACCTGGTTCCCCACCCCAATAAGTGTGAAGCAATAATGTTGCTACGAGGCCGTTTCACTGGCCCGTTCAACGCTCTCGCACTGCGCAATCACACCATAAAATGGGTAACCTCCGCACGACTATAGAGGTTTTGCACAGCAGTATGGTGGCCGATGCTTGCCATTCATATTTTTTGTTGTTTTGTTTAAGATTTTTCAAAAATATCGGATATAAAATCCAAACCAACTCAATCAGAAATTAAATTGGATAATCAAAGTAAAATCAAAATTAAATTACTGAGCAGTTACAAATGCAACAAAAAACGAATTATAAAGCAAAACAACTTTAAAAACAAAGTACCATCAAAACAAAGAATTGATTGATGTTAAAAATAACTGGCTGAGGAAAATGAAAATAACAACTCTCTTCTGTGCTAAAACGAGAGCGAAATGAAACGCATTTGTCAAATAATTTCTAAAACAAAAGCAAAAGAAAAAGTAACACGCAAATCAACTTAAATTCACCGTGGTCTATCGTTGCCATAGCCCACAAGGCTTTGCGATTTTAAAAAGGGGAAAATGGCCGCGGCGTGGAAAAATTTCAAAACAGCAATGAAGGAGAAAAGAACTGGTAAGAAGGGTGGTGTGAGCCATGACATACTGGCAAGAGAAGAGGGTTGTTATCCAACGGCTAAGCGCGGAAGTGTCCGGCAAAGCGCAAAAGTGTTCACGTATTGGGCCGAGAGAGTTTGTACCATATGACTACGAGGAGGTGACATTAGCTAACATCAAAAGTGCCTGCAAAAAACACTTCGCATCAATTATTGGAAATGACATGCTGTGTGATATCTCCTTGCTGGAGAGCAAGGTCCATCCTGCTATTCGTTGGCCCAAATACCCGATATGAGAGTCGTGTATATCCGGTTCATCGAGCCAGCTCAGTCGTATTCTGCCTCGAGTGTACATGAAGCTGCCGACCTCGTGCCAGGAATGAAAAGAAAACAACAAACAGTTTAAGAGTGAGCCTTCACCTAAAAGGAAGGGTCATGTGTCAGCGAAATGGTAGCCAAAAGTCTCTCAGTTGTTGAGATGCTCAAGCTCGGGAAAGTTATCCATGACAGATCTACAGATATTATCCAGTTATACAATTTCGACTTCAACCAAATGAGCTGGTCTAGAAATCCACAAGAGGTCGAATTCGCCATTGAAAAGGAGCCCTTCGGAATTGGGGGATTCCGGAGAGCATTTAAAGCTAGCAGTACAACACCAGGTTTTCATAATTGTAAATGGGTCGTAAAGAAACATCTGCAAGCTGCTGTTGATAATATTGAAGCAGTAAAGCAGACAGTAGAGCAGCATACGAAAAGGTCATTCAAATGCACATGTTAGCTAAAAACATTGCCGCTAAGTTGCAGAACGAACTTGCCAAAGAGGACGCTTTAGTGTTGTACGGAGAAACTCTAAAGTATAAAAGGTTTTTATGGGTAAAATGGAAGGGGGTGAATTTGTCACTATTGAAGAATTTCTTGAGGGGAAGTTCACAAAGTATATAAACAACAATGGGGAATTGAGTGTCAAATTTTGAAGAAAGCAGAAAATCTTGCTCATTTTTCTTACGAGCACTCAGCGAAGGAGCTTATGATACTAGACATGCAAGGTAGTGGATATGACCTCTTTGATCCTGAAATAGCATCCCGAAAATTGATTGAAGATGAAGAGGTTCTATTTTCTACTGGAAATCTGTCAACTACAGCTATCAATACCTTCATTAGTGTGCACAATTGCAATGTGTATTGTAACCTGTTAGGTTTACAGGCCTTGTAAGTTAAAAGCTGTCTTTGAAAACAGGGTGTATGCATCAGTAAGCGGCTTTTGCCTAGAGTGGGGCTCTCTTTGTTCTCTTGCAATTCCAAGTTAAAATCATGCATTTGTGACTTCAAAAAGCCCACACCATCCATGCAATACAAGAACTTGTGAACCATACACCCCTGACCTATAATTAGTTTAGGCTAAGTATTACAAACAGCCCCTAGGGGTCAACCACTAGGTATGCAACTGATGTTTACTCCCACATGCCTGACAAATTTCAACAAATGCCCCCCGAGTCCCTCCAATGGGAAGCCATTGAAAAATGTATTACCTTTCAACTAAATACCCTTTCACGCCTTTATATGCTGCACTGAAGTGTAACCACGTTTGTCAAACAGGTTCTTTTTACAGTTGGTTTGTGTCCAAGCATTGTACCTTAATACTTTGACTGCGTAATGTTTAAGACAATTAATAATAGAAAGTTATGGCATTCCACAATGCTGTTTTTTCTAAAGTTTAACAGTATTGAGTTGTTTAATATAGTTCTTTGTACAGTTTGAGTAACCAGTGGTTCAATCAACATTGTGAAATTAGTTCTGTACAACATGTATACCTTTGAAAACCAAAAGATTGAACCTGGGCTTTAGACTTTAACATGAGTAAATATTAAATAGAATGAGAATTGCACGCTTGTTACAGTATGTTGGGATTGAGATTGTATGAGACTATCATGAATAAGCTGTCTTTTACTGTGTCGAAGTCAGAATTTTCCTGACAAAAAGGGTCTTGCACAGTTCTTTAACAGGAGAAAACATCAGTTGGCTCCATGGGGTTTAGACTATGGGTAGGTGGTTAACGTGATATAGTGCAGGCATTTACAAAATAATTTTGAAAATTGGTAAAGGTATGTAAAATGTATTAGTACAACCATACACTAAACAAGACATTTTGAAATGTACACAGCCAACTTCAAAAACAGAGTTGGCATTTTACCTTCTACACAAATGTATATTAAGTGGGAAATTGTTTCTCAAGTACAAAAACGCATCCATGCAGTGTTTTGGCTCAACCTCTTCAGGGGATGGTATAAGGTCCTCGCAAGCTTTCCGGAGGTCAGGATGAAGAAAATCTGATGGAGTTTGTAGTACCCCTGAGTGGGAAGCAACTTCCTATGGCTGGTCTTCTGTCACAGGCCATCCTGAAAGAGAGCAAGTCTGTTCAAATCCGTTTACAATAAAATATTGCGTTTTCACTTGCTAACTACTCAGTTTCAGTTACATTATCACTAATTTTATTAGTGTTCCACTATTATGCTTTTCTGCATCCTTCACTAATAGTGCAAACTGTCCTGCACAATTATAATGTTATTATTTACATGAGGAAGTTTCAGGAAAGGATTGAAGTGATGATCGAGATTGAAAACCATTTTACACTTAAGACAGTTTTTATGAACTCAGCATTCTATGATGCAATGTGAATCAAAATGATAAGGAATTGGTTTCGTTCATGACTCTATTCGGATGAACTTTGCTTTAGTAGGGCACACAATGACAAATCACTACTATGAAAGGTAATTCATTATAAAAATCATATGATACAGGGTGAACCAGAGTCGTGAAGTGTCAAAAT
>NC_142519.1:24254296-24324296 GCF_964205215.1 Stylophora pistillata | reverse complement strand
GCCGATATGGCTAACTGTGAAGGCATTGAACGTTTTCGGCTCTCACGAGCAAGGGTTGAGGAGCTTAAAGGAGGAATTACTGAGAAACACGACGAGAAGCTGCCCACTGTCTCCAGAAACCCAGGTAATTATCATAAGTAGTTGTTGTTTTATTGTATACCGTTTGAAGGCGTTTGCATGGAAACCTACATATAACTGTGAAGTTCTATTTAATTGTTTTTTTTTTTTTAACTAACAAACGGCAGTGGAAAAAATTATTGAATAGATAAACACTTTGTCATGCTAACGCCAATCACTCGCCGCGAGTAATGACTTTAAAATGGCTTCCTTGTATGAACGTTGAAATGGGTTCCTGTCACGCAAACCCGATCTTACTGCGAGACAAACCTGTTTCCAGTATTTTAATTGCAGATTGTTTTTTTTTCTTTATTTGGAGGAAATTAGTAAACTGACATTATATAGATAGAAATAAACATAATATAGCGATCGCAGAGACTTCCCTTAAACGCGGCCGGGTTGCACAAATGCTGAAATTGTTGCTTATAGTATTGGCTGAATGAAACACGAGGAAGTGTACTGTACTCGTGATGAATAAACGAAAAGAATGAACTTTAAAATTGTTCTCTCCAATCACCCAATTCTTTCGGTCGCATTGTTATTGATCTTAGCTTGCTTTATGCTAGAGGAGTCTATGGGGAGCCGTGAAAATTACGCATGCCATTCGCCGAAAACGATTAAATCACTAAAAAAAAATTGTGAATTCCTTCCTTTTTCACAATATTCTGTACACTTACTTAAGCGAAATTCCTGTCAGTATAAACTGCTGAAATTAAGTGTTTGTAGTTAAATTTAAAGTTCTCAAGTTTACATTGTTTCCTCGGTGGTCTGTGTTGTTTGTTTGCTCTCAGAACATTCTGATTCTGTAGATCCTGTTTGATTCCTACCACAAATATTTTGTCAGTGACATTTACTTACAATGCCTTTCAGGTTCTCATATCACTCCGTTATTATGCCTCGGGGAGTTTTCTCAAAGTCATAACTGATACCATAGGAGTATCAAAGGCAAGTGTCAGCAGAACATTGCTTGCTGTCTCCAAGTGCCTGGAGAGAATGTCAGAAGACTGGATAGTGTTTCCCACAGGAAATACTGATTTGAATGTAAGTACTGTTTGAAGCTAAACTGTAAATTACAAAATAGCCAAAGTGTGGTAAGCTGTTTGAAAAATGTTGGCTTAAGTTTGTGGGAAAAGTTCAATTCTCGATGGTTTTTCTATCTAAGGCAAAGCAGGTGCTCTTACTGGTTGATTCATTGTCTACTATTTGGCCATGGGTGTATGCCTATGACATTTGTGGTTATGTGATGTAGCTCAATGAAAGGACTTCTTTAATGCTCCAATGCAGCAATGAATATGTTATAAAACAAGTGGTAAATGCCACAGCTGTACACTTTTGAGTTATGGATGTACTTAAGAGGTTTGCTAGGCACTCTAGCCTTCAGTTGCCTTGGGTGACTCTCGTGCTTCTTTTGGGCTCAGCAACCTCCTGCTTGCATCTATAACTCTATAATGTAGGCTATGGCATTTACCATTTGTTAATTTGGTTTAGGAATTTAACAGGTGAATCCAGGAACAAAAACAGTTACAAGGTTTACTATCTGGAATTTCTTTCGAAGGTGTTGGGAATGGGAGACATTTAACCCTTGAAGTCTAAAGAATAAGATGAGAGTATGATGCCTGAAAATTATAGAAATTGAATACTTTGTCCTTGTCCGACAGGCAACAATGACTGACTTTTACAATATAGCAGGAATGCCGCGGGTAATTGGTGCTGTGGATGGCTCCTTGATACCCATCAATAAT
This sequence comes from Stylophora pistillata, assembly GCF_964205215.1. NCBI lineage: Eukaryota > Metazoa > Cnidaria > Anthozoa > Scleractinia > Pocilloporidae > Stylophora > Stylophora pistillata. Next base: position 24,322,437 of record NC_142519.1, on the reverse strand, counting down.
AATCAGGAACATTTGTATGTGTGCCATAAGGACTTTCGTGCCATAAACACCATGGCAGTGTGCAATGCACAACGGTTGTTCACCAAATTTGTGTGCAGATGGCATGGTAGTGTCCATGACTCAGTCATTTTTATTGCCAGCATGCTGCACATACACCTGGAAGGCGGTGGCGGAAGAAATGGTTGGCTGTTGGGGGATCGTGGATATGGCATCCAGCCATATTTGCTGACCCCTTTCAGGCCCGATAGTGTGTCAACGCAACCCCAAAGGAAATACTAGAAGGCTCACACTAAAACACGAAACATCTTTGAGAGGGCCTTTGGCCTATGGAAGGCTAGGTTTCGTTGCCTTCACATTTCTGGTGGAGCACTACAATTCGAACCAAGTCGTTGCTGCACTATCATTACTGCAACTACTGTGCTTCACAACATGTGTATTTTGGACAACACACCACTCCCCGGTTATGATGAGCAACCATCTCAGGAACCAGACTTGGTAAATGAGGTGCCAGCTCACCTTTAAAGTAATGCTGGGGTATTGGCGAGAGATCACCTCATAAATAATATATTCAATTAGGTTGAGTAAACATCCATTGAAGGAACATCCAAGTTACTTTAATTATGTACCCACAAGCACCCTGAGCTCCCAATAACAGAAGTTTATTTTTTCTTGTTTTTACTTTTACTTGCTCTCTTTTTGTCTCTTTTTAAGGAAAATGTTGAATGAAATGCAACAGGCAAATGTACAATATTACATACCAACTGGTTACTGAAAACGCAAATTATGATTGAATCTAGTTTATATAACCAACTGGTGCAATACGCTGTTAACATAAATGGAGACTCATTATGTATTTGTGGTGATCCCGCTTATCCCCATCGTATACAACTGCAAGGTGTAAGGGAGCAAGGATGACACAGAATGAGAAGGACTGGAATAGTGCTATGAGTAGTGTGAGGGTATCTATAGAATAGATTTTCAAGGACAATCAATTACTTTAAATTCTTAGACTTCAAAAAGAATTTAAAAGTTCAACTCAGCGCAGTGAGGAAAATGTACATGGTTTGCACTTTACTTCACAATGCTAGGTGCTGCTTATATGGTTCAACAACTTCTGAACATTTTAATGTTCAACCACAAACTCCCCAAGACTATTATTTGTAAATCGGTCAACATTCATGCAACATAGCTCAAGCTGTCAGATCATTTTAACTGAAGCTCTGTAGGTGGCAACTTTTCATTTTGAAAAATACTTGACTGTTGTATTTTTAACCCAAATTTATTTTGTTACTTTTAAATAAAACCAATAAGTTGCGTTGATTTCTATGCACTGTGTTTAAGGTAAGTGACAGGGAAATGGACAGCATCCACTGTTAGGATACAACTTTTATTCTGAACATTTACAAATGATAGAAAATAATAAAATTATACCACTGTATTAAAGAGCTTGTATTCTATGAAAATAGAATGTTTGGTCTTTTAAAATGTCTACTTCACACAAATTATCCTTTTTTCTGCAAAATTAAAATGTGGCTAAGGTATAAGGATCACACTTTCATGACATACCTAAAATTTCTGCCTTCTGCAAAGTTATGGCAGTCCCAACAAGCAAAACCATACTAATGCTCATAAAAAATGAAAATAATGAATGCTCAGTTTCAAAATAATTTAAAAGTCAAAAGTGCCCCTAAGCATCCTTTGGCTTGAATGCACCTTGCAGTAAAGTTAGCAAAGCAGTATTCTGCACTTGCATTTGCTGTAGGAGCTGGTCCTGCTGTTTTTGATGGCTTTTGATGTTGTCTAATAACACCTTTGTGAGATTCTCTTGCTGTATCATGAGATTTTCTTGTTGGATTTTTTTCACATCAAGCTCAGCCTTCCTTAATTGAAGCTCCTCTCTTTTCAGGCTGGCATCGAATTCAGCCTTTTCTCTTAAGTAAGCGACAGTTTCAGTGCCTGTGGAACGCTTGCGTTTCTTTTGTTCTTGTTCACCCTTCCTCTTCTTGCTCTGAGCAAATGTTTCCATTAAAGCCTTTCGCATTTCAACTGCCTTTGCAGTCTCTTCCTCTGCCTTTCCCCTTTTTCTGAACCCAGTTGCTGATCTTCAGCATCTCTCTTTTTAATTAGTTCAACAATGTCTGTCATAGAGTCATCAAATGGTGTATGTTGCGGGGCAATCCCACTGGACTTTTCTTCTTCTATTATTTTATTCTTTTGCTCTTTCTCTAGCAGGATGTGGTGATCACGTATAGATTTCTGATTCACAGTAAACCTGGGAGATTCATGCTCTTTTAAGGACTCACTTATTCTCTCCCAAACTTGACTTCGCTGTTCACTTCCTCGTTTGTACTTCCAAGGTTCAAACAAATACATTTCTTGCAATAACACATCATTGTGTTGAACAGTCCACACCATTGGCCTTTTAACACTGTAAGGGCAAATATATTGTGAGGAAAAAGTTACAGAAACAATATAAATAGATTTGTTGTTTCCATTGTTACATATGACATCACTTTTCTATGAATATATTGCAACTAAAAATTTTGATTGTGCTGCAAAAAATATTCATTAATGGTATGTTGCCAAACAAATAACATACATTTGCTCAAAACTCTTACATTAAAATTTTAAACTTGAGATCATCAACATGGCTAAGAGACGGCTAGTCCAAATCAATTCAAGACTTCATTTCAGAGAACAGATGATTCAAAGAATGGCAATTTCATTAAAGCAGTCAAAGGAAAGATTTATAGTTTGATAATTCAACAAACAGCCTTTTAATTTTGAGAGCAAAAACCTTTCAGGTTACAAATGCCATAACTCTTTTTTTCGTTCTTGCTATTCTTTAGTATGACTGGTTTTGTTGACTGATTTCCCTGGATCCCTTCGTAGTTTAATGTGAGCAGAAAATTATTTTCGAGACTGAGCTCTGATTTCCGAAGAGCTCCAAGAGTAACACAACAACTATGCACAACAATCATGTGACTAAATTTAGCCTTGGAATTTAGCCAATTTGATTCAGAGTAGAAACGGATTAAAGAAAGATACAACTGAAAATTAAGTTGTGTCAGAAAAGAAAGAATATTCTAAGAAATGAAGGCTGATAGTTTCTAAAGAAACTGTTTGGGGTTGCGTCGGTGGGGGTAACGAAATAATTTGGATATATCAACAAAGTTGAAATGGTAAATTGGCCAAGTTATCCAAATTATTCCGATATCCCCACCGACGCAGCCCCAAGCAGATTCTTTAGAAACTATCAGGCTTTATTCTTTTTAGGTTAGGCAGACATTTTGAAGATACCTTTCAAGATATTATTGGCAATATTCATCTTCAAATTTTATTAACGACGTTCTTGTTCAAGTTTCAATGAATTTTTTCATGGGACTATTTAATTTAAGGCAAATGTATATTTTATGAAGTTCGATTTCAAATAAAATTTTACATCACTTTCATAAAAAACAAGTTCAAATTCTCTTCAAATGTTTAAAAAAGATACATGTTAGGTTATTATTTCATTAAATTATAAAATAACTTTAACCTGTATCTTTAAATACTCTGAGTAGATAAACGACATCAAGTCCATTAGGAAGGGCTACTTACAACATATCTGACTTCTGCAATAAACTGACGCCAGAGTCAGCTCATAATTCAAACGTACCATGACCGAAAACAACCCTTTTCACCTACACCTCAGTCCCATGCAAATCGATCAAGCACAACTGACCAATAGCATATAATGATATAAAACTTCTCCCCCTGCACTTTCCTGGCATATTCAAACAACAAAGCCTGTCGGATAAGGACGAGGCTTGGAAAAAAGGTCCTTCCCTGTACAAAGTTCCACTCCAGCAAATATTCTACACGACATAATATAAAAGTAGTGGGGACACCTTTAGTGAGAACTACTACTAGTTGAACAGTGACTGGGAAAAAGGGGAATAGATGGTCACTTGCCACAACCAGGGTTGGTAAGTACCGGTAAAGTTCTCATATTTTGTCTTTTTCATCCAGTTGTAAATGTACATCTAGGCCTGCAATCACATATTGGATCTATTCCATCTGGTCTTAGTGGATGTCTGGTGGCAATTTGCGCAAAATGTTGCATTCCTTAATTCTAATAATTGTTGTTTCACAGACCTTTTTCAACATGACTGTAATGGCTTCTGAAAAAAATATGATTTACATGACTACAAATTTAAAAATAATGGCCACTTAGACAACGATACCTATGAGAGAATTTATCCAGTTGGTTCTCAATCAGCCACGTGCTATGGGCTACCTAAACTGCACAACGCTCAGCAGCCTAATGAAACACCCCCTTTTCGACCCATAGTATCGTCAATAGGGACCACAATTACAATTTATCTGAGTTCCTTTGCAATCTTTTAGAGCCACACGTCCCACGTATGTACAACGTCCGCGACACGTTTTCTTTTGTACATGAAATCAATCGGTTATCAACCTTAGGGAAGATCATGGTCTCTTTCGATGTTTAGAGTTTGTTCACTAGTATACCTCTTGATGAATGCATTGATCTGGCGATCACATAAATTTATCAAGGTAACCCTGGTCTTAAGATAAACGCCGCTGACCTAAAAATGCTTTTTACCTTCGCAACAGCAGAGACCGGTTACTTATTTAAGGGTGTGTTTTATGATCAAATAGATGGGGTTGCCATGGGGTCCCCACTTGCTCCAGTACTTGCAAACCTTTTTATGGGACATCATGAAAAAACTGGCTAGATAAATATTCATCCTCTGAAGTTCTGTTCTACAGATGCTATGTTGATGACACCTTTTGCTTGTTCAATAGCGAGGAGGACGCCCTCGTGTTCATTGATTATATCAACACCAGGCACCCTAGTATTCGTTTCACAATGGAAAGGAAAATTGATAAGATATTATCGTTTCTTGATATATTGTTAGACAACAGTCATCCATCCATCGTCACCAGTGTATATCGCAAGAAGAGGTTTACTGGTGTTCTTACTAATTATTTCAGCTTCACCCCTTTGATTTACAAACTGGGCTTAGTCAGAACATTGGTTGACAGAGTATAGAAGATCAATAATTCCTGGGCTAGTTTTCATCTGGATGTTAAGAAGCTTATTTTCTTGCTACGGAAAAACTGTTTTCCATCTTGGGTCTTGGGCCATAGACTGGATCATTTACCGGTATCTAGCTAAGAAAAATAATCCTTCTCTTATTGGGCAGAACGCCTCATCTGACTCCGAGAAACCTTCTTCGCACTATTATAAACTTCCTTATGTTGGCCGGTTTTCAAAAATCGCACAGACAAGTTAAGACAACTACTCAAACGTTATTGTAAAGCTGATTTAGATGTTAAATTAGTCTTCAGTACGTTTAAACTCAGAAACGTGTTCAGTGTGAAAGATTCAGTACCGCTAGGTCTCCGTTCGCTTGTCGTTTATCAATTTTCGTGCGCTGGCTCTAATGCCAGTTCCACTGGTGAGACCACTCGCCATATTTGTACACGAGTTCGTAAGCACTTCTTGTCAGACAAGTCTTCGCATATTTACAGGCACCTGCAATCATCAAGGGCCTGTCTTGATTCTTGTGATACAGAATGTTTCACGATCTTCGATTCTGCCCCCTCAAAATTCCAAATTAAGATAAAAGAAGCATTGCATATTAAGTGGGAAAAACCCATTCTTAATCAGCAATTGAAGCATCCAGATTTGTCTCTTTCCTTTTAATTATGTTGTTCCTTTTGTCTTTTACTCATTTATTTTTTTTTTTTTGGTCCAGTTATGCGCGAGCTATTTTCATTTCTCGGGTATTTAATGTTCATATTGTAACGTAAGCCCTGACACGTAATTTATAACGTACCTTAATATAAATTCAAAGGTACAACCGTTAAAAGCTCATATGCAACTGAAGATGACATGAGAATGTCAAGACATGTCTTCTACATTGAAATTTAAAGTTGTCGTTTCTATATTGAGAGTTACTGTCACTCTGCTGTCTTTACGTGTGTTTGGTAACACTATCCACTACAAATTTAATTTTCACATAACATTTTACAGCTCTTGCAGTGTACAACAGAATTCCCTCTGGTTTTGAGGCTCTGAGTAATCTAGGTATTCCTCAGCTACCATGTACGAAGGTTCTCAAGAATGTTTTAAAGGACGCTGCTGAGAAACCTGGAATCTATGAAAATTATTTCCAGAGTCAATGTGCAAAGTATCAAGAGTATCAGAAGCAGAGGGAGAGTACTGGACACCCACAGCCTCTTGAGATTGGAGTAATGCTGTGGGATGAATTCAAGGCAAACATTGTAAGTTCTAAAATTATTCTTATATCAATTTATTCTTCCTTTATTTCAATTTAATCTAATAGCACATAATTTTCAGGATTCCTTTCAGTTATTACCATGGCATATCAATTACATGTATAATATATCAAAATAGTTATGTTTTATTTTAATGGCAAATAAAATTTAACATTATTTTACACTAGGGTATACTCTGTAATTTGAAATCATTTATTTGGCTAATCTGAACATAGCCTGTATTTACCCATTTGTCTTTCAGATCCAGATGAAGGTTGCTTGGAATCTTAAGGGTGGCTCTATCTCAAGCTTCACCATGGCACCTGATAAACCTGCCTGTTTTAGATGATGCGTACACATTAGCCATCCAGAGTGGGTGCCAAAAGGCCAGCTACATTGTCCAGTTTCTGTGGAGGGACCTAACCTCGGGGTACGATTTGATTGGGCCTTACATCCCTGTTTCCAGTTGCTGCAAGCGTAATAACTGTATTATTTTCACCTCCTCGTTTTTGTGCATATGAACTTGATAAATAGCAGATATACTACGATAATGGCCACGCATATCTTAGAAGTTAATTAGATGATGAGACATTTATATTAAAAGGAATAGTTCAAAAATAAAGCATTTATGTTGCTGAATGTCATTTCCTTTAAAGTTATTGTTAAAATATGAAGATCACGGTCAAATGAAGCCACAATAACCAGGTAAAGCACAGCTGATTGGTTATAAGATATTTGTATATTTCAATTTCAACATTGTCCTCCAGTTGCTCCACCTTTTAATGATGTTTTCGAAAATTATGATGACGCTTGAGTAGTCCAGTGGTCAGTGCGCTGGAATCTGGGTCAGATGGCCCGGGTTCAAGTCCTGGATGGGGCTTGACGTTGTGTCCTTAAGCAAGACGCTTCACTCACATTGCTTCGTCTTCTCGGATAGGACGTAAAGCCGGAGGTCCCGTCTCCTGCATCTGTCAATTAGTTAATTTGGTTCGGGAGGGGACGTTAAAGAACCCACATCACGAGATTACTGTGAGGTGGTCTGGCTTGTTTACTGGGAATTGGGGGGAGGAAGCATCTGTAAAATTTCTTCTTTATTAGTTCTAAACCGCCGCCGGCAGTCTGGAAATGTCCCATGCACAGTGTTGTAAAGCGCATTAGAACAATGTATGGAAATTCCCTAGAGAAATTGATACAATTATTATTAAAATTATTGCATGCATACTGATTAATCTTCTCCAAATAGCAATATTTTTGTTTCAAGCTGAAAAATATGATAGCTCCGTTGTACAGTTCAAGACCCACTGGTTCAAAGAAACTGACATTGGAGGGAAGACAGTTTGGGTGGGAAACTATTGAGAAAATCTATGATCAAGAAATGAAAAGAGCAGAGACAGGAAGAAGCCGTAAAGTCCCTGGCTTGAAGTATGCCTTTGTCTACCGAGACAATTGGACACGATTAAATGTCAAACCAGCGAAGATCATGCAGGTGATTGCAATATAATGTTGCAGATCAGAAAAAATATCTTGTGTAATTTATTGCGTAAAACAGCCGTGTCATTGGTGAAATCTCCATAGGTTCCCAAAAGAAGTGTACTAGTGCCTTTCTCCACCAAAATTCCAAATCTATACTGAAGAAATGTCACATTGCAGTGAAAATATTCCATTTTCCTTCTGATTTGTGGCAAACATACATGATTGCAGCAGTTAAAGACCTGTCAGATGAGCCTACAGGTAATCAGGATAGTACTAAACTGGTGGCCAACTATCTACAAGCATGCAATCTGATTTTTGAGAATGGTCTCTTGAGCAGACGCAGAATCAACAGTTTAAAGAGCTCTGTCATTCACAATATAAAGGGAATAGATTTCCTTGAGAAATGGTGCCACAGTCTTGAAGAAACTAGTATGATTATTTTTAACATTATTTTGAGTGTACTTGTTTAATAAATTACAAATACCTGTACTTTACACTTAAGGAGCCACACATAATATCTTAATTAAACAAATTAAAAGGAAAAACAGCTGTCACTTTCTGGTTACTTGAGAGGGTACATAGGGTTAGCCTTCTAATAGAAACGCACTTACCAGTATTTTTGAGATAAAAAGAATTTCCCTGCTTTAAAAATTTCATTTCTATTTTCAATACTGTGTCTACTACAATCATTTGCTGGTAAGTGAAAGAATATTTTGCAATAAACACGGCCATGAACTGTTACCACTGGAACTGTCAAATAAACAGCACTGGAAGAGGTTTCATTTTTGCTTATAGTTTACCCTGACAACACCAAGAAATCCAGACAGACAAAGTTTCTTGTATGGCAGGTAAGTATCAATTAAAGACTAATTTAGTTTTCATTTTTTTTTAAATGGTTTGAACCCGGGGGTAACATGTGAAGGTATAGTCTGATCGTCCGGGTGAGTGTAGTCCTGAGAAGGACTGTTGTCGGTGGCAGTGACTGACGTTTCGACAACCTGTGCGGAAGTCATCATCAGAGTCAAGGTCATCATCAGAGTCACTTGACTCTGATGATGACTTCCGCACAGGTTGTCGAAACGTCAGTCACTGCCACCGACAACAGTCCTTCTCAGGACTACACTCACCCGGACGATCAGACTATACCTTCACATTAGTTTTCATTGTTGCCTGAATACACTATCAGTGCACTGACTAAAAAACTAATATTCAGCAATATTAACCTCCTCAGCTCTACTGTTTACAGTCAATGAATGAACTTTTTAAAATGCCTCCATGTAAAAAACCTCCAGCTCTCTATGTCATGTCAGAACTACTAAGTCAGCAATAAGGTAATTATTAACTTGCCAAAAGAAAAAAAGGCATAAGTATTAATGTCTATGGCAAACAAGACTCGAATTCGAAGTAAAGTTATAGGAAAACTTGCTTAAGTTGATATAATTTCACTGACGAGTCTCCTCCCAAGTACAGGAAGAGAGCAAGGAAATGTATACGATTTTCATTAAATTAAATCATTTTGATGTCAAACTGAATAAATCTTTTTATGTTCTCTGTCCTAGACTTGGGATCTTCTTCGAGTTCGAAAGGACAAGAGATGCTATATAGAGAACCTAGCAAAGGAGGCGGAGGATGCCGCCGCGAAGGGAACATGAAAGACCTGTATTACACCACAAGACCACCACAAACAAGGAAATATTCTGACCACTACAGAGGAACAGCTGCATAGATGGGTCGAGCATTTTGGAGAGGTCCTGAACAGGCCACCCCCGGATGAAGGAACCGATATCCCAGAAGCTGAACATCTACTCCCAGTAAACTGTGCCATACCTTCGAGGGGAGAGATTAGTAGCGCCATTAGGAAGATGAAAGACGGAAAGGCAGCAGGTACCGACAACATTCCAGCGGAAGCATTCAAAGCAGACATCAACACCACCACAGAGGTCCTACATGAACTGTTCAAGAGCATCTGGGAGGACGAGAAATCACCTACTGAGTGGAAAGAGGGACTTATAGTTAACCTGCCCAAGAAGGGTAACCTCAGGGACTGTGATAATCATCGAGGTATTACTTTGTTATGCACAGCAAGTAAAGTCTTCAACCGAATTGTGTTAGAGCGGCTAAGATCGGCAGTGGATGGAAGACTGAGGGACCAGCAAGCTGGATTTAGGCAAGCTAGATCATGCGCAGATCAGATTGCTACATTGCGTATCATCGTAGAGCAATCAATTGAATGGAACTCGTCCTTGTACATCAATTTCGTGGATTACCAAAAGGCCTTTGATAGTCTGGATCGCCCCTTTCTTTGGAAATTACTAGCTCATTATGGAATTCCGCAGAAGTTTATCAACATCATAAGAAACTCATATGATGGTGACCCCGTGATTTTTTTCAGTGATTGCTTTTGGCACTTGAAAAGGAAAATGCACAAAGATTTTTAAAAAATTATACGGAGCGGAATTTCAGAAAATCTAGAAAAAAGGCAATTTTCACACATCGTAAATTTCCTTCCGTAGAATTTTCTAGTTTTTTTTTCTGACGATTCTTTCGATGTTATCATCATCTTGGAACAATAAAAAGAAGGGGTCACCGGACTTTTTTTCATGCAATAGCATTCGTGAGTTTAGCAATTTCCACGCGCGCTCTCGCGCATTTAAAAATCTGGATTCTACAAGATCGACATTTCTTCATGATCCGTTTTAGCTACCGCTGACAATTGCATGTGCCTACGCGAGCACCTACGGTCTGATGTTTACATACGTTTGCTGCTAAGAAAATCATTAAAAAGCCGTCAAAGACAGCCTCCCAGGCTCATCTTAAAAATCCTACACATGACTTCTGACTACATCATATTATTTTCCTTGAAGTTTCAAAGTCTTCTTCCACTTCAGGTAGATTATTCTTCACTTGATTTCTTCTTTTTTTCCCCTTCGCAAGATTTCATATCGGTTGAATATTTCTTTTAAATGTAAAGTGAACTGAACCTTTACTTCTCCGAAAATAATTTGGATATATCAACAAAGTTGAAATGGTAAATTGGCCACCGTAATGATTACAAAAGCTGACGTTTCGAGCGTTAGCCCTTCGTCATTCGCTCCGACGAAGGGTTAACGCTCGAAACGTCAGCTTTTGTAATCATTACGGTGGCCAATTTACCATTTCTACTTTGTTGATATATCCAAATTATTTCGTTACTCCCACCGACGCAGCCCCAAGCAGTTTCTTTCGAAACTATCAGCCTTTATTCTCCGAAAATAGTCCTCTATTTTAGTTTCTATCCCCTGCATTCACAGTGGCCGCTCAACACACAAATACAAGCTCTTAGGTAAACTTCTCACATAAGTAGAAAAAAATCCTCGCGCCGCCATCTTTGTTTTAAAATTTCGTCTTTTAATCTCGCGCGTGACGCAAGAGTTATCTGTTCCCCGCGCGAGGAAACTAGTACGAGCCACCTTAAGCGAGCGGAGGCAAATACAAGGTGAATGAGAGGAGAGCGCGAAGGGTAAGTCACGCGCGACAGGAGGAGTGCGTGACTCGCGCCTCCTCTCACGAGTGTCTTCCTTTTCGTGTTCGCCTCGCGCTTAGCTACGCTTTCAGCAAAGCCTGTGGTCGCCGCCTGACAATACAAACAATACAAAGATATGAAGGATTCAAAACAAAGGGAGGGGGGGAGGCTTTCAATATTATTATAATTATTATCATTATTTTTCTTTTATCAAGGATAACATTCTACAATCCCACGCGAAATCGAACATTGTAAAGAGCAACTAAGTGAAAGCTTAACACAAACAGATGATCTTGTAATTTTCCTTTAGTTTTGTTTGTTGATAAAGTAGCAGTGGTAGCTCTCGACTGATGTCAGCTTTTAAATTCCAAACATTAAGCAAGATCCCGATTCAGAATTTCGTTAATCCCTTAAGAGGTCATTCAGTTCAATTCTCCTGTTATCAAGATAGCTTTTTAAGAGACCTGAAGTTCTCGCCACTTCTAACCTGAGAAAAGTTCTCTTGTGGGTTACATGTACACGTAGTCGTGCCACTTGATGTTTAGGATCGAGCGCAAAGCACTGCTGGTGGAAGCGTTCGAGAAGACTCACTTGTCTTCTGTACAGTGTCCAGGTTTCTACACCGTATAGGAGTGTGGAGATGACAACGGCTCTGTAAACTTTGATTTTGGTTATGAGACGGAGGGAGTGGTTTTTCCAGACTCGTTTGGACAGTCTCCCGAAGGAACTGCTAGGTCTTTGTCGGTGGAAACATCATTGGATATCACACTACCAAGGTACGTAAAGTGTTCGACTGGGTTTATGTTGAACCGTCATTAGTGATGTGGGGAGGGGAGTAGTTTTCCATGGGTGGTGGCTGGTACAGCTCCTCACTCTTTTTTAGGCTGATGTTAAGGCCAAAGGCCTTGGACTCGTCAGACAAGTGGTTTACCAGGTGACGTAGAGCAGTTTCTGTATGAGCGAGGAGTGCACAATCATCAGCGAAATGCAGTTCTGTGATAAGCTTCTCTACGGTTTTGGTGTGGGCTAGCAGCCGTCGAAGGTTGAAGAGACTGCCGTCTGAGCGGAAACGGATATAGATTTCATCTAGGACCTCCTCTTTTGCTTCCTGCAACATCATGCTGAAGGAGATAGAGAAGAGGGAGGGTGCAAGCACATAATCACGTGGTACTAACTAGATTACATTATGGTATAATTATCTTCGCTTGTGCGATAGGTCAAATACTACATTCCCCCACACTTAGCTGAAAACTATGATTTCTGCATTTACTCGCCAAAACCTAAACGAACTGGAGCCTTTCTCTCATGCGTTGGATACCGAGGTCGTTGAATTGGTTGGTTTGTGTCAGGTGGCACGCCAGGACTAGTTGGTGGAGTCGCACTTGCAGCGTTTGCGTGCTCTAGATCGCTAGCATTTTCAATCCCCTTTCAGATTTTCCTATCTTTCTTTCTCTTCCAAAGTTTGAGGTGTCTCGTGACTTACTGGTGCGGGTGTCATCGCAAGATTGCGCGATTGCTCAAAAGTGTCGTCAATAGCAATGGCTGGTGCACAACCCGTACTTTCGAAACTCTTTTCGCGAAGCTGGTCGGTGCGTCGCTTCCAAACTTTGTCATCGACTTGCACCTCATACGAAACGGGACTGGTTCGCTCTACTACGGTTCCTTCTAGCCAATTCGGTTCTCCTCGAAAATTCTCAACCGAAACCTCCTCTCCAACTGAAAATTCACGGTCTCTTGACAAATTATCGAAATTCCCTTTATCTTCTTCCTGTCTCGCGGAAACCTTACGTCTGAGGTCTGGGTGCATCAAATCTAGCCTGGTTCGCGGACGTCGATTTAAAAATAACTCAGCTGGTGTTCTGTCTGTAACGCTACTTGGAGTGGTACGATAACTCAATAAAAATCTCGCCAAATTCCGTGAAACCGAATCACTACCTACAGTCTTGAAATACTTCTTAAAAGTCTCAACGAATCTCTTGACAAGACCATTCGAACGAGGGTGGTATGGACTCACTAGTATGTGCTTTATGCCATTCTGTTTCATGAACTCAGGAAACTCCTTCGAAGTGAACTGCGGACCGTTCTCATTAACTAGTTGTGAGGGTAACCCGAACCTCGCGAACATATGCCTCAGTTTATCTATCGTTGTAGGGCTAGTTACGTTAGGCATCGTCTCGACCTCTAACCACTTAGAATGACTACCTACCACCACGAGAAACATTTTGCCCATAAACGGACCGCCAAAATCTACGTAAATCCGCTGCCATGGCATTTTTGGCCATTCCCACGAATGCAACGGTGCTGTTGGCGGCTTATTGCGCGCTAGCTGGCATTCTTCGCACTTCTGAAGCATTGCTGAAATATCCTGATCGAGTTTTGGCCACCAAACATGAAGACAAGCTAAGGATTTCATGCGAACTATGCCTGGATGACCAGTTTGTAGCTCACCAAGAACTCGCGAACGTAACGGCTCAGGGACAATAACACCGATTCCCCTCAAAAGACAACCTTCCTCCGTCGTTAACTGGTGTCACCTCTGAAAATATGCCGAAAACTCTGGGTTGACTTTTTGCGGCCAGCTGGTCATTGTGTATTACAACATGAGACAAAACTGGATCTGAACGCGTACTCTTTCAAACTTGCTCAGCACTTATCGGCAAAGTCTCGATTTGTATCACGTTAATTTGCTTAGCCTCGTCATACTTGTCCTTACTCTCAGTCGGCAAAGGCAAACGACTCAGACAATCAGCATTGGCATGTTTCTCAGTCGAGCGAACCTCAACGTTGTACTGTTACGCGGACAATGTGATCGCCAATCTCTGCAATCTCACAGCTGCCACAGCCGGGATCGTGTTCTTCGGACCTAGTAAAGTTACTAACTGCTTATGATCGGTCACCAATAAAAACTTCCTTCCGAACAAATGCTGGTGAAATTTCTTAACACCGAAAATTATGCTCAGCGCTTCTTTCTCAATCTGCGCGTAGTTGCGTTCACTATTATTAAGCGTGCGTGATGAACATGCGAAACGACCGCACCTACACCGTACTGGGATGCGTCTGCGTCTAACATCAACGGCAGATCGTTGCTGCAGTGCATCAAAACCGGTGAAATCGTTAACTTTTGCGTCAGGTTATCGAAAGCTTCTTGTTGTGCCTTTCCCCACAGGAATTCACAGAGTCACGTAACAACTCATTTAGCAGATGTACTGTGCTACTGTAGTTACTGATGAAACACTGAAAATAGTTAACCATGCCTAGAAAACTCCTCAATTGTGACTGATTTTCGGGCGGTGGCACGTCGTGAATCACCTGAACTTTCTTCTTCTCTGTCGCATGCAAACCGCTAGCGTCTATGCAAAAACCAAGATACTCAACCCATGGCTGCATGAATTTGCATTTGTCGAGCTTTAACCTTAATCACCCCTTGTAAATATAATAATTAAGGAGTAGGTTTTGTCCACTGTTACATAATTATGTGGGCTCAATGTTCTTGATAAGAATATTGGCCTCTTTTCTTACATGCACACTCATTATTGAAATCATGTTCGACTATAATTGCAATTTGAGTTTCTGTGTTCTACTGTAAATAAGGAAAGTATTCCTGTGCAATTTAAAATTTAATTTGGGAACAGTTTGCACTCAAATGATTAGTATTAGTTAATACCTGTACAGGTATAATATCTTCAACATTAATATTTACATCTTGGGAGCAATCTATTGAATTTACTTAAATGAAAGTGAATTTCAAGAAAGAAAAGCCCTTATTCAGGGCAGTTATTGTACAACTGTAACTTAATCAATAAACACTGAAGGAATTAAAATACGACTTTCTGACCAGTTAACCTGGAAGAGTGGAAAAGACGGCTACTAACAGTTTACCTGAGGGGTTTACCTTATATACATTATGCCTGTTACAATAACCTCTTTTTTTGTTCTGTGTTTATCATTTATAGTTTACAGATTTGACTAATTGGGCTCGCCAATTGTTACTATTCTTTCACCAACTAGAAAAATAAAAACACCAAATTGAAATCATGGCAGGAATGCATTCAAGGAAAATTCAAATAAAACTGATGGAAACCGGTCGTTGCGATACAACTTCACGACCAAAATAATTACACGCAAATTTTGATGATCACTACAAGTGCAGTTCGCGTTGGTAAAGGAAAACTAAGGGTGAATAATCTTCGTCTTTTATCGGAGACCTTTTACACCTCGATAGGCTCCTTGCACTAAGAAGTCAAGTGATCTTTTCCGCCATGTTGGAGGGCAAACAAATCGGTTGCTACGGGAAACAATGGCTGCCTCGTGAGACGACGAAAGGGGAGTGACGGAAATATTTGCTCTACTTGCTTCTTCGTTTCGGAACAAAACGATCTTTATCCACTAAGAACTCTCAAAAAGAGCGACTGTAATAGTTGCAGACCTACTTATGTATTTGAGGTGTCGGAAAGCTCCATATTTGCTCGTGTTTTCGCGTTCGTATAATCCGCACTTTGCCAACTGGTATGTCATATCATTTTTTAAAACTCCTTTCAACGCCGGTTTTGTCTATTTTTTAAGTTGATATTGTTAGGCGATGATAGTCGAGTCAATGTAGTTTCCAGAATGGTAGCGAATAAAACATTTCTGAGTGAAGGTGAGAAAAAATAAGTTTGTTTACTTGTATCCTCACCATATACTGGTTCTATTTCAGATAAAGAGATCACAGAGTGTTGTGGAATTTTAGATCTTTTGGAGCCTAATAAAAGTGTGATGGCTGATAAGGGTTTTAATATTGATGATCTATTATGTAGTAAAGGGGTAAAGCTAAACCTTCCACCATATCTTTTAAATCGTGCACAGTTTTCACCAGAGGAAGTCAAAGAAACAAAAACCATAGCCAAAATCCGGATTCATGTGGAGAGGGCCATACGCCGAATTAAAGAATATCATCTTTTCGACAATGAAATTCCTTTGTCCCTTTTGGGCACTGTTAATCAGATGTGGACAGTGGCATGTTTGCTTGTAAATTTTCAGGGACCATTAATTTTGAAAAATAATCTGTCTTAGCAGGTGCCACAGGGTGTTATCATTATACATATTACAGTGATGTAAGTGTTCTCACAAAAAATAGTTAAAATAAAACATGTCAACCTTATCTTTACATTCTTGGGAAAAAATAGGATCAAATACTGTTCTTTGGCAAAAAAACAAATCATCATTGATGTGACAGAAAAAGTCACACCAATCCAGGCCAGAAGTACCTAATTGGCATTGTACTTGTAAATAATATGCATGTTTCTTGTTTAGGATTAATTCATTTGAAATGGGGTCATTCTTAAGGTAAGCCACATCATCTAAGCTGGTCGTTCCTTCCTGGACAACCTTTGTCTCAAAGAAGCCATAGGGACTTGATGAACCATTTTGAGCTGCCTCAATATCTTAAACCTTCCTGTCTGGAAAACTTCCAAGCCAGGGGCATTTTGGATTTATTACCAGACCACTTGAGTACAAGTTTACCATCCCTTTCTTTGCTTTAGTAGCATCTATGGATGCTGCTCTTCCCCCCATTTCTATAGCGGGTTCATAGCAGCTGTCTGTACAAGCCTAGATGGCTGAAGCTGTTCGACAAGAGTATCGAAATTAGAAATTCTCTTTGCCACTGTTCCAAACTTGCTTGCAGTGATTCTTTGTTTTCTTAATGAATGCCAAAGGTCACTTTCATCCTGTTCTCTCATTTTTTCTTCTAAAGCATGTACCATCTCTAAAGTGAGTGACAGTGACTTTAACTTTGCTGATTTGCTACTGTTCAAACAAATTGACTCATTGTTCTTAAACCTTTAACCTGCATTAGGAAGGGGTAGCTTTGGGAATGAGGTGTGGGCAGAACCATTTATGACATATTTTTCTGTGAGCCTTTGTTGGTAAGATATTACAGACCCCTTTGACACCCTTCCAAATTTGGTTTGTACAGAAGGAAGATGTGAGCTTGCAAAGTTTCCAGATCTGGTAACAAATTCCACAGCAAAGGCTCAGGATTTAGATTTTTGAGTTTAGCTTTTTGATCAGGGCTCAGAATATGATACTGGGATGCAGGTGAGTAAAGAGTGGTTTTAATGAATTTATTATAGTTTGCACCCTCCTGAGGCATCTTCACCATCAAGGTTTCCACACATTGAGGATTTATGTGTTTCCCTCTGGGAACACTACATCGCTGCACCATCATAGTATATGTCAGATCATCAGGTAAGCTCTTTAGCCCAAGTTGCTTAAAGTGTGACAAGTAAAAAAGATGGCCCACAACATGGTGACAAATCCCTCCAACACCTGCTACACAAGAACACTTTCCAGACACTGTTGTTTGATCCATACCAATTATCACTTGAAGGGAATGTGCTGTTTCATTTTTCTTCATCGATCTGTAGCATCTGGCCAAAACAAATGCCTCCGAGTCACTATATGTAACTGAAATTTGTAAAATTAATTAGGATCAGTCTTTACCACTTTTTAAGGAATGGTTTCATAACATGAAAGGCGAAAACATCAGCAACTTTCAGGAGACTCACCAATTTATTTACCAGTGCACTTACTTTTGATGTTATGGAGATATCCTGGTTCTGCAAAATATTTGTAAACTTTTGCAGTGCTTTCACAACCCGTTCAACGTGTTGCATATTTCTCTACATCGGTGAAGGTTATACTCGGTAAATGTGAGGGTCCACACTTGGATTACTGAGAAAATCGGTCCAATCAAACAAAGCTAAATAGCGTCAACCTTCGGTAAGTTTCGCATTTTGTAGACATGCAACTAGACTACAATTCTTGACAATCTTTACCTAACCCAAAGAGAGGGCAGAACTCTTGCGAAAAATCGAATAAATGAATGAATACATGAATCAGTTGATAGGATTAAGCTTGAATAAACTTTCGCCTGCCATTCGTTCGTTCCCGACGCGTTAGAAGTAAAAGTGAATACAAATATTCGATCACAGAAGCTCTTTGGGCATTATGCAAATTTGACGAGTGGATAAAGATCGTTTTGTTCCAAAATAAAGAAGCTAATAGTGCAAATACTTGTGTTACTGACCTTTCGTGACCCCACGAGGCAGCCATAGTTTCCCGTAGCAACCGATTTGTTTGCCCTCCAACCTGGCGGAGATCACGTGACTTCTTAGTGCAAGGAGCCTATTGAGCCAGGAGACCATTACTAATGTAATGGTGCGGACTAACAGGCTCCTGGTCTTACATCGAAACGACGTGGGAAAAAAAAGGCAGTAATGCTTAATATTCTACTTGCGTTTTGTGGCTAATGCACACGCTTTTAAGCGAGATCTGAGCATCTCATCAGCGTCAACCACCTTATTCTGACCTTTAAGATCTCTCTCAATCCTGGCATTCATAAACTCGTTTATTCGAGTATTTGCCAATTTTGACACCAAGTCTTTAAAGATACCAACCATTATTTCCGCGTCAGTGTCCACCAGGTTCGAAAGGGAAACCCACCAGCAAACGAAAGTCTATTTGAAGTGTTTCATTGTTTAAAACTGCTTTCTGACACATTCTTAAAAACTTTGTTGGGTATCAATGAAGGTTACTCTCGGTTGCAAATTCCCGCACTTCGTCCTATACAGATCGCAGAAACGTGATCATCTCATCTCTGGGAAACACTAGATTTCCCTCATCAAGATTTTTCAGACTCGAGGAAATGTCCGATTTGTCCTTCATAACTAGTTGCGGTAAAATTTCCAATTCCTGCTCCATAACCGGTTTCCTCCGTTTTGACAAATCTCGCCGTCTTTTTTTTTCCTGCAAGAGTCTCCTTCTGTAGTTTAATCATATGCTGCAGAGCCGCCCCACAATACCGTAACGAAGTATCCTCCGATTCTTTCAATAGTTGACATCTTCCTTTCTGAAATGTGTACCTAGGTCCCAGTCCCCTTCAAATTAACTAGTAATTTTGAAGTTGAATTATCGCGCCACGCATCCGAGCATTCAAGTCAAATTATCGGATTATGATAGATACTAATTAATTAAGACAAAAGTCGCGGGTACATAAATCACTTTCTTTTACTCAAGAGGAACGCAAAGTCGTTCAAAAGCTAATGTGTCCAAACCTGCAAAAATAGAGAACTTTGTTAGTCAAAAGGTAAACATCACTGATACAGACATGTCTTATCATAAGGGCCGCTAGGCGTTATTGGGCGATTTGTATGTGGAGTTCAGTGACACGACTGAGAAGCTTCCAAAGTAGCTTTCTTTCCCCTTGGATTTCTGAGGTTTGGATTAAATCACCTTTAAACCTTATTATATTGATTGTCCTGCTGGTCAATTATCTCGGAAAGAAATTTTTTTACCATCGATCAATAAGTAGGCTAAGCTTAACTCATTTTTATCGGGACTATTATCGTTTCTGGGTCATGTTTACTGCGTGTTTTCACACGCAATAGCCTGTCAGTAGTAGCCTGTCGGTTAGCTGTCGGTAGCCTGTCGGTAGCCTGTTGGTAACCTGTCGGCCGACAGTTGACCGACAGGTTTTTTGGGGAGCTCTTATTCACAATTACCAATTTTTCTCCAGCTTCATCAGTGTCTTTGACATCCCCAGCCGATTTCATGGCAGCTGAGATACTTGTCCATCTCTTGACTTCGTTATTTTTTATTTTAATTGGAATCCGAGACCTGACTAAAGCTATTGAAATATATCCTGCCAATCCGGCTACCTCCCCATACTCCACAGCTCCTTAGGCGTGCACATTAACACCCTATCCTTCTGAGGATACAACTATGTCCTATGCAACTGTCGTTGATTCAGGTAATGTTATTTTTTTTTCTTATAATCATGTTTACAATTACAGGGTTGATTTTTTTTTTCCAGATTCTTATATCCATAATATTATTTTCGACTAACTTTTCTTGTAGCTTCGTCAGTGTCTCTCATGACCCCAGCCGATTTTATCACAGGTGAGATACTTGTCCATCTTTTGAGTTGTTCGTTATTTTGAATTTTGATTGGAATGCGAGACATGGCTTAATCAATCTCTATATTTCCTGCTCCCCATACTCCACAGCTCTTTCCTCATTGACATTAATTCCATCTCCTCCAGGAGAAATAAGTACACCTTGTGAGCGTGTCTTTGTTTCTAGTAATTTTAACTGATTTTTCCTTTTTTGATTATATTCAATTCATTGGTATTTTGGCGTTCCATGTTACATCCTCCTTTGTGGCTGCTCGTGAATTTTTTTTTTCTGTTTGAAATTTAAGCATTTTATTTAAGAAACCTATTGCCTTTTCAGATCTAGTGCCTGATTCAACAATGGCCAAGTCTGGTCGACTCCAGGTCTTCCTGAGATCTGATCAACAATCAGCGGCTGACAAAATGCATCAAGCAAAAATTCAATATATTCGAACACGGAGCGATGCAAAATATTATGGCATACCTTTAACTTTTTTCAGGGCTCTTCTCTTATTACAGTTAGATGCTGTGGTAAGGGCAAAGAATGCCTACACTACCTGGGTTAAGGCTGTCTACAGTGATACGCAACACCTCATGCCTTTAGGGCAAGAGAACATCAAAGCCTTTCATGCACACCTGGCTTAAGCCGGGTATCCATCAACCATCTTTGTACTGCTGTATTTAGCTGATTTGTGTACTTGGGTAAGATTTTCTTCCTCATCTTTTTGAAAATATGACCCTTGTACCGTACTCATATGTCCTTTCATTGACATCCTTATAACTTTACCCTTTATCTTCGAGGTAATCTCACATCCTAAAATAAATTACACGAGTAGTGTACAATTAAATTTCTCTCGCATAATGTTTTATGCGTTTATGCACCAAATTATCATTGCAACATGAACCAATGATGTTTTGTTTTATCTTAGCAAATGGCTGACGACTTACCATTGATGATACCGCGGTGACACACCGATCCTGCGCAGCTAGTTTATTCCTATACCATGTGTATCCCGCCCGTGTCTTAGAATGTTAATGCAGTAAACATGAATAAGATAATATGAAATTAACAACTGAGTTCAAGAAAGAGAAACAGGACAGGGGCAAGGTGGATTACAGGTAATAACTTCAATGTTATTTAACGACATTCATATACTTACTGTCGGTGCTGGTCATAGCTGTAATGACGCAATCATTTTCATATATTATGTGACCTTGTAAGAGCACATGCTTTTGTAGTACCCGTGTGCTCGACACAGTTCTTTTGATTCAATTCGATTTCAAGACATTACATTGGCGATGAAGATACTAAGGATTCTTCACCATTTACTCTGTCAAATCAGGAAGGAATTATGGCTACAATTGCGAATTTTGGCGGCGAAATTGAGCATTTCGACATGGACGCCGAGAAGTCACGTTTAGCGGCAAGATGCCTCGAATGGAAATCGTCTGCTAATTATTTGATAAAGGCTAAAGGAATCACAGACTTAGAGCAAAAAGAAGCGACACTCTAACACACAGCTGTAAGGAAACTTCGAAAAGTCTAAGAAACTCTTCCAGAACCGCCAGAAAATCAATTACCGGCTGATCCAACGCCACTCAATGCATCTGGGCATTGAACATGACAACAAGGGCTTCAAGGATGATTGTCATTACTAAAGAGGCGAGATAACTGACAAGAGTATTGATAGAGATAGCAGAAGCATGGAGAAATCGGATGCAATCCTCTATAATTTTGACAAGATCACTTCAGTGAAGAAGCCCTCTGGACGACAGACATGAAACACAATTGCCTTAAACAGTTAGACATGGACAAACTGAAAGACTGGATAAGCAATTCACTTAAGAAATTCAACAAGAAGCACTTTTATAGAATTCAAATTTACAGTCATGTATTCTTGTAAGTCAACTTTTCTGCATAGATTTTCCCAGTTTTTAGTTTCTGAGATTAACATGTGGGCTAGCCCCTGATTACAGCTGCTTCTCTTCACTTCACTTCACGCCACTGGGATGTTGTGTCACAGGGGCAGAAACTCCATACTAGCGACAAAACATCCCAGGATTGGGAAGTGAAAATAGGCGGCTGTATTCTCAGGCCCACATCAGCTTGCCCACATTGGCAAGTTTAACTCTCTTATAAATATGTACATAGGCCATTGACTGTCCAGGGTAAGCCGACGGACTGGATCAGTAATCAGCTAAATAAATTTTAGTAAGAAGCACTTAGATCAAATTTAAATTTCCCCTTGAAGATAAACAAGTTTACATAGTTTCCCCAGGCTGTGCTTTGTGAGACAGACTTACAAAGGAAAAATTTCAGATTCCCATATTGGGAAATTCCTCTTATTTTTCCAAAATTTGGGGAAAAGTTGTCGAAAAAGTGGGAAAATTTTGGAGCCCTGTACAGCCTTTTAGTTCCCACTGAGGGATCTTTTTGGGAAAAGAAGATAACAATGTTTTCACAACTCAAATTTGGAAAAATTATGGGAATTCCCAATTCTGGGAAAGAGATGGGGCATCTTTTTCCTTCGGTGGGAAAATATTGGGAAAAACATTGGATATATTCTGTTTTGAAAACAAACACAATGTTAGTTTATAAATTTGTTTGTTATACGCGATTCAACGTAACCTAAAAGAAATTTTCTAGTAACAAGATAATGACCTGGGCGTGGGGTAGGCATTACGCCTACAATAATTCGTCGGTGTTGTGTCAGGAAGTTGCGTGAAACGCCTTAAGGTTTCCGCTACGCCCTAAGCACACGTCCTAAATCAATATATGTACGAGTACATTTTAGTCTTCAATTAGTTAGTTTCTACGTTCCGCTATTGGTATGGAAGTCTGCTGCCACTACCCCTTGCTATCTTCTTTAGTACAAGTGTAAACCAAAAGTAAGTCATTTTACTCTATTGTAAGTCCGCTCAGTCAAGTTTCCAAGATCTACTAGTTTCTATATCATTAATCAAAATTGGAGCAATATATGTACGGAAATGATATCCACAATCTATGGATATTATTTGCAATGGAAAAGGAAAGTTATATGAAGAGATTTACACTATTCACATCGTCACGCTATTAACGCTGTTTATGTTTACATCATGTTATTTTGTCAAAACAATACATTTATGATTCGGAAGTGAGGGAGTTTATCTATAATTTAGAAGTTTGAATGCTTATATGTGTTCTCAAGCTATTGTATGTCATCGATGTTACTGTACGCTGTTATGTTATTTTATGCTTAGATTAAGGTAGAAGTGGAGGTAGAGTTTTGAAGTTTTCGCAGTAGTGTGTTGAAAGTAGAAGTTAGTTGGAGTGTTTTTTCACTTAAATGGTTTATATGGCGTTAAGTAATACTTTCTTGGCTTCGATCAGTATAATTTCACAACAAGGTAGAATCTGCAATGTCTTTATTTTAGTTCGGACCTACAGTTTCGGTTAAACTACCAATGCTACCTGCAACCTCTACAATCCCCGACAGATACATTTTCATCTACGAACTTTGCCTTGTGCAATCGCTGTTACATCCGAACTTTCGTTATTCGTTACCCTAGATGCTTGATTCAACTATTCCAGATTCTACCGACTACTATTTGCTACATTGTATATAGTCGTTATTATTTAATTGATTATCGTCTGTTCAATAACTCATTTTAAATCAACTGTCGATTTCGAATTATCTACTTGTACCAAGAGACTCGTGTGATTGGCGAAGCTTGGAGTATCCGCAGCCTCCGAATAAGTATTCGCATCCACACAAAACTGTTATCTTGGGAAGGTATTGGGTTGTGTTAAGACAACTCAATTTTTCCGAAATTTATTTGTATTTGGGACATGATCTTCCAAGAGATGGGAAAATGTTGGGAAAAGAACATGCGTTGTTCCTCATCCGAGAGGTCTCTCACAGTAAAACTACATTCAGGCAGAGGTTCCCAAAACTCATCCAATTATGACCGGCTTTTAGAAACAGCTTGGCTTTCTTTCCACTGCCTAAGTTTGCTACCTCTATCCACTGCTCGTCCATTGCAGCTTGAGCAAGGGCAGTGAACATATGCATGCCAATATGATTTATCACTGCAACAACATGATGTGATGCTACTTCTTGTCCAGATCGTATCACGTCTACTGCTACAATTATACTCTCCACATTTGCCGCCATGTTACTTTTTCCAAAAGGTGTATGCTGTTTAAATAACGCAGTGGGCTCAGCATCGCTAGCCGCGCCTGGCACCTTTTTCAGCGGGAACTTGTAGCCAATCAATTTTCACTTTTTTAAAGACAGGCCAATCGCAAGCTACGAAGTAAGAAAACAATGCATGCTCGACAACTTCGCACTCTTTTCTCCCAATGCTGTTGTGTGGGAGGTTTTAAGTATAAGTGATCAGGAAACAAATGCAGAATACAAAACAGCAGTAAGCTTAACTTCTGCAGAGGAAATAAGTAAAAAATTATCAAAGCCGGCTCTTCGGCGAAGAAATTGCCAAAGTATTTGAAGGTAAGCCTTGGATTGCGGATTGCCGAGCTCATACGTGTAGTCTAAATGAATTATAAAGCTTGACTTTCTCTTCTTTTTCGACCATTTCTATGAATACAGAAGAAATAAACTACCCTTTGGGCATTTCCAATCTCCTGAGAAGAGAGGCAGACTCTGCAATCTTCGTGAAACTTGGTTTATCTTATGGGAAAGCCTTGCTATTCTGCGGAGAGTTTGAAAAGCTGATGCCACAATGTCTACCACGAGGAAAAACGACAAAGTTCCTCCAACACCGCCAAACAAGCCTTCTATGGGCGATATGGCCTCATTTTCTCCACAGATGAAACGTTTATACCTTTCGAAGTATGTGTTTTATTTTCAGAGTACTTTGACTTTATTTCCAAGTATGGACAGGAAAGTGTTTCAAAAGTTATTCTCATTATCCAAAGGAACGGCAGAGCAGTCTTTGCTATAAAATTGTTTTGAAATGCAGGCATGCAAGTGGCTGAATGACAACAATATTCAATGTTTTGGCAATTAGACAATGGAAATTCAAGTAATGCGAAGTTCAAGAAATAATCGATACCCAACTCTTGTAAATTTTAGAATAAATACATGAAAATGTGGCTTTACCGTTTCTATTTTGGGGTGGAGGGGAGAGGGTGATCAAAAAACATGGATAATGGAATTTTTTGCATTGTTTGAGTTTATTTATGAATCTTGAAGAGCACACGTACGCTGAGTACTCTGACTTTTTGCAGCTTCCAAAGATTCTTTGTTTCCAATGAAAACTGCCTCTAGATTTGTTGTTCCTAGGCCTGACAACAGCAGAGTTTTAATGACGAGACTTGAGGGCTAAAATTTCCTCACTGTTCACTGAATTAGTAAACATAGCATTATATACACTAGGCTTTTACCATTAAATGTTCTTCGTATAACTTTTTAAAAATAACTTACCGTAGTTTTATTTTGTGGTAATACATTTCAATTTGTACTCTTAATGGTCAATGGGTTTGTTTCATCTTCAACTTCTTCACATCTTGTGTTAATGTTTACAGATGCAAACAAGTTGGAGTACTGGCCTCTAAGCTTGTACTGGCAAGTTTCCAAAATTCAACATGCCAGACAAAAAAGCTGAACTTCAGCAGTTTGCTAAAAGGATCAGCGATGAATGTTCGCTGCCTAAGGCTGGCTTTTCCACAGATGGTATTGCTCAGCATATCAAAAACTTTTACAGCGAGCAACGAAGATTCCATAAAAACAAGCAAAAGGTATCAGAGTTACTATTGAAACTTTTGTACCTGGCAGAAGTGTTAATTACTTGGTTGGTTGGTTTGCGTTAATAAAACATTGCGAGATCATGATAATCATCTAGTGACCAACTGTCATTGATTTTGAGCTTGCAGTAGTCTACACAGTTGAATTTGTTGGTTGCAGGAACCAAGGTAGTAAAGGCTATCACCATTATTGCTTTGGCATCTTACTGACAGGTTGGCATTTTTCTAGGTTGGAGTATCACCAACAGAATCTACATCTTGCTCCACCAGCGAGGTAGAATTCACATCTGCTCCCACGCTTCCATCTATGGTAAACCCGTGATAAGATCGCTGGTCCCTAAGCATAATTTCCATACATGTACTGTAGTGCTCACTTGAAATAGAAATTAGTCCTTGTATATTAAATAGACCATAATACATTGAGAGTAGCTTCCCATTTTAGTGATAAATTAAAGTGAAATACATGCATGCCCATGAAATTGGGGATATCCTTCAAGTATTTGGGCCCTTCCAGAAATTAGAAACCAGGGCTTTTCATTTTTCAAGGCTGAAGGATCTTGAGGTATGAATTTGATATGAAAGGAGCTAATATGAGCTGTGCTGCGTAATTTTTTCTCTTTAACAGCCCAAAGAAAATCAGACAAAGGCTACCTGCAGGGAGAAAGTAACTTATAATTCTGAGGTCTGTATTAGAGTGTTGCTTGTTTGTTTGTTGTTTTTTCTATTCGCATTTTACGGTCATGCTATCTTGCCATCTGAAGTTCAGATTTCATTGAACCCATTACATGGAGTTGGGATAAGACTCTCCGGTAAACTGCGTTTGGAAACTGCCTGTGTACATTTTGGACAGCAGTATCTAAATCGGCGTCTGTAATGGGAGTTCTCCTTTCAGTGAAAGGCCATGCTCCCTCAATCGCCTTTTTATAGTGTTTACACAAATTCCAAGGACTCCGGCAATGTCAGGAATGGAGATGTTTTTTTCGATTAAATATTCCAGTTGCTCCCTTTTGATGTCAATACGTGGGCGGCCAACACTTCCGGTGTAGGACGTACTCTGACATGAATTTCCTGGATGAAAGGGGGCAAGGTTTTGTTCCAAACTCATTAAAATACCATTAACGGCATCATTCTCTCTCTCTGTACTGCATTAAAAACATGTGTCACATGTGCCAATCGCGCTAAATGGCGCGACAATTGCTTCAGCCAAAACAAAGCGTAATCAGCTACATCTTCGCAGACATCATGACGCAATCGTCGGGATAAATCCAAAAGAGTGAGCCTTACGCCTCTGTAAAAACTGCCATTGCTCCGTTGTAAAGGCTGTATTATCCGCAAGTTGTGCAATCCACAACAAAAAAATACAAAAATACCACTATGAGCAGTTCAGAGTACGTTTTCGAGTGGTTGTTTTTAGACACGAGAGCCGCTGGTCAAAAAGCGAAGCTCTGAACAGAGGACCAGGCCAGCCAGAATTCTGCCAGGAACCCCTGGCAAAAAGTATTCAATTCAAAAGGAGTTTATTCAATAGCTGTTAGTACGTCTGAGCCAGCGATTCAGCGGTCGTTACACGGGAACGAGGCTATTGGGTCAAGACCTTAGATTTTCTAGAGTTTCTTTGTGTCATCATTTATATTTCACAAAAACAGTGCTGAGTTCTCCGAATCTTTTGAAGAAAGGAGATGGTAAGGCATTGTATAGCAGTTGGCTGTGTGAACAGGAGTAACAAGGTTGAATGTAAAGGCCTTTCTTGGCATTCGCTGCCCCTAAATGACTCGAAAAGACTAAAAAAATGGCTGATCAACATACGAAGAACCAACACTCCAAAAACGAAAAGTTCATTTTTGTGTAGCGATCATTTTGCCCCAGAATGTTTTCAAAAGTCTCCTGGAGGCGTAAGGGGAAGGCTGAAGGTAGATGCTGTGCCTACTCTTTTCAGCTTTACAAAAGTTCAGACACAAAGAAAAGCCCCACAACACCGTTCGAATATGGCCACTCAACGTCAAGAAACTGCAGGCTTAAATAGTGACGAAAGTATTGCTAACGCCGTTCCATTAACAGAATCAAATGAAGTGGGACAGTCCATAAAAGAAGCAGACAATAGTCAGGATCAGTCTCTACAATTAATTATCAACGAATTGGAAGGGAAAGTAAAACAATTGGAACACGAACTTAAACAGGAGAGAGAGACAAGAAAGACACTAGAAGAGAAGCTTAATCGAAGTTTGTTTAATATCGACAACATCAAAGAAAACGATAATTTAATGAGATTCTACACTGGCTTCAACAGTTATGCTGTTTTTACTACAGTTCTTAATTTCCTTGGAAGAGAAGCAGCAAAACAGTTAAATTACACTAACACTGAACTAGTGCAGAATCCACCCAAGAGAGAGAAGCAAGGTCCAAGAAGAGCTCTCTCTGTGGAAAATGAATTATTTCTCTTGCTGTGTCGTTACAAAGTTGGTCTTTTAGAGGAGGATGTAGCAGTCAGATTTGGTATTTGCCAAAGTCTTGTGAGCCGAATCATCATTACATGGACAAAGTTCATATATTTTAGATTCTCAGAGCTAGACATTTTCCCAACAAGGGAGGTAATTGAAGCACATAAACCTGAATGCTTCAGGAATAAATACAATGGTACAACAGTGATAATTGATGCAACTGAATTGTACATTGAAACACCAACTAATCCTGAAGCACAGCAGCTCACTTTCTCTACCTATAAAATCGGCAATACTCTGAAGGCCCTAGTTGGAATTACACCAAGTGGTAGTGTTTGTTTTGTGTCTAATCTTTATGGTGGGTCTATCTCTGACAAAGAGATAACTGTGAAATCTAAACTCATGGATAAACTTCAATATGGAGATGAAGTGATGGCTGACAGAGGATTCAATATCCAAGAATTACTAGCAAGTAAAGGGGTTAAAGTAAATGTTCCACCTTATATGAATGAGGCAGGACAATTTACTGAACAAGAAATGCTCAACACAAGAAGAATTGCATCATTGCGAATCCATGTAGAGAGAGCTATCGAGCGCATCAAAAACTATCACATTTTAGATTTTATTCCCATTACTGTCTGCAAGAATGGGCTGGTTGACATGATTTTCTTTAATTGTGCTATGTTCACAAACTTTTTGCCACCTCTGGTGAAATGAATTTTTTTCAGAATCTTTCTTGAGCCATTCATTTGTTTGCTTGTAATTGTCTGGTGTTATAGACAGAATCAATATTTTTTAGGTGGGTGTTTCAATAAGGACAGCACACAATTTATTTACAACTGACAGAGTAATGAGTAAAATATTCATATCACTAGTTGATCTGAAATAATCTATTACTGTTAACAATCAAGATAGATTTAATCTTCTGCAGATGTCATATTTATCTGGCTAATAGAAAAAATGCTCATTGTATCTAAATTTATTCAAATGTTCTACATGTTAGTATTGAAAATCAGTTAATGTCATGCAAAATTAAAGTTGCAAGTTTTGCTGGTTCAAAGAGTATAGTGGAGTCAGTTTCCAACCAGTAAAAGTAATTATTACAATAGAAATTCACTTCTCTGTCAATGAGACAATAATATCCATATTTAAAACGATATATTTCAAAAAACACAACATCAGTAATCATAATTTTGAGATCATGCAAAAGTTAAATAATTTATAGATAGTGATTCCACTGTCATGTAGAGTTCTAACAAAGACTGAAGTACACTGTTACATTAATCTTGATACTTTTCCAAGCCTGGGAAGACCTAAAGTTAACAGTGGATAAGCAAGTTCTACAGCAATATAGTTATCATAAAAACTTTCAAGCTTTGGGATAACTTCTCTTCTAAATTGTAAATTATTTTTGATGCTTATTATGATCATTTCCTTTAGATCTGATATCACCAGATCAGCCCACTGTAAACCAACACAAAATAGTTGTTGTTGAACTTGAAAATGGTATGGGTGATTTGTGTTAATAAGCAGGCCATGAACAGTCCTCTTGCAAATTCCCCTGCTGCAAACTGCTTCTGCCAGTTTTTTTGTTCCAGGAAAAACTCTCTTGACTTCCACCAAACATTTGTTATCAACTTCACCATCAGGACTTGCACCCAAAAATGGATGTGTAGATGAAATGACAAACCCTAGTTTAGAGACGTTGCACTTGAAGAGGTTTTCATATGACTTGATAATATTAGCTTCATCAGTAAGACCTTGTTTCATGTAATTACTCTGAAAATTGTCATTGAGATGTAGAATTTCTTTTACAGCCTTAGTGGGGCTTGTGTCTGGTCTCTGAAGTACTCTCTTGCATTTCGATGCAGTAATTCTTGTTTTCCTGTGTTCAAACCACTTTTGACAATCACTTTGATTTTTTGTTGCTCTGCTTATCAATTCTCTTTCTTTTTCTCCTACAAAAAGATTTGACTTAATTCTTTTAGCTTTTGCATGTATTTCTTCCAATGACATTGGTTGTTCCTTTATGGGTGAGACAATTAAACTACTTGGACATAGTGGCTCTTTTGATAAAATAGAGTAAAATCCACAATTTAGACTTTCTCTCGAGATTTCTTGAAGCAAGGTCTGATTTGCCTTCTCTGTACTTGGTTCTCTATAGATGCAAAGTCTTGGATCGTGCAGTGCTTTATTGTGTTTTAAATTCTCTGTGCCAAAAACTTTTCTACTGAAATCAATGTCGTATACTGAGAGTGCCTCCAGCTTTCGCTTTCGTGGTTCATTCCAAGTCTGCAATCTTTCTGTACAGGTAAGAAATTCTTGACTACGACCAAGTCTAATGTACTCTTCAAGAGCAAAGCATAGAGCTGCCAAATGTTTACATGATGCAAGTGGTGGCTTACCAGCTGGACAAGGATTACAGTTTCCATATATTATATCACCAGAACTGTCTACTGTCATTTGGATCTTATATTTTAGAGTTTTTTTCATCTCAGGTAAGCATTCGCATTGGATAAAATACTTGCCATCCTCATTCGCAACCTTAATATTCTGGACGTGACCATGTCTGAAAAGACCAAAAGCTTTGCAGTTTAAGCTTTTATAGTCTTTATTACTTTCATCGTCTCTTGCACGCCTAGTAATAAAGTAGCTCATCATATTTGCAATAGAAAACTCTGGCAGTTTGTTGCATTTTTTCAATTCGGTCCACGTTGTTGAAGGCAGGAAATTTTGTATATCTTTCCCTGTTGGCTCCTCGTTAGCATTTGCCGAATTTTCCTTTAAGTTCTCGTTCGATTCTCCTGACAGATGCATCCATTTTTCAGTAAAATTCGCGTCCCAGCCATTCTTAATATAGCTTACGACCCTGAAAAACAAAGATGGTTTTAATTACCGTCTAAAACTATCCTCAAAATATCAATGATATTTTAATTATTTTTACGTACCTTTGAACCAGTTCTCGTTTGTTTCCATCCGCAGAAGCACTCCCGTTTTTTGAGGTTCCTACTCGATAGGACAACCATGATCTTAAGACCTGTTTAGTAATGTTTCGGGGACAATTACCATTCAACAACTGTAGTTTCTCTTCAGCCGAAAAAAAAGCATATTTCGGCTGTGATTCCTCGTGGGTTTCCATATCTTTCCTATGATTTAGTTCTTGAAACATTTCTTGATCCAATAGCCTCGTTCCCGTGTGATGACTGCTGAATCGCTGGCTCAGACGTAATAACAGCTATTCAAAACGCGTTTATTCAATTCAAAACGCATTTACTAAATTCAGAATTAAGGTATAGCGACGTACGCGATTGCAGAATGTGTAAAGACATTTTAAATTCTAGAAAAAAATTGCATGCATTTATATTTCATTAGAAACTTGTAAAAACTATCGGAGAGAATATTTTTGAAATTGTTTACTTTTTTTAATACGGGAAAACTTTTTTTAATACGGGAAAACTTTTTTGTGAAATCGAAACATGCACTTTTAATTAAAAAACGTAGACGATGGCTTGTTTTTGATTAAAATACTTTAACAGGGTTATTTTATGAATGCAATTGTCATGTAGTGATGTGAATTCGGAATTCAGAATGAAGTGCAACAAGAATTTGAATTTTGACCCTGAAGGATGAAAATATATGAATAAAAAATTGACCTCCTGTCGTGATCGAGTGTACATGTACCCTCAGAGAATGTAGCCCATTAGGGTCCTTTCAAGGCAATTATGATTATCAGGTGTTATGTTTTAGAACATGTGACCTGTGTGACATTTCACCTTTGCATGGTTATTTTTCTTTTCAGAAGGCTAGATGCATGATGCAGCTATGTTGGCAGAATCAGGTTTTCTTCATTTTCACCAATGGGCGTACCCCTCTGCATATATGGTGATCCAGCATATCTATTAAGGATACATTTGCAAGCCCCATTCAGAAACACAGCAAGGCTCACTCAACAAATGGAGTTGTTCAATAAGTCAATGAGTAAAGTGCGAATGTCAGTGGAATGGATTATTTGGGGACGTCATAAATTATTTTAAATTTCTTGACTTCAAGAAAAACTTAAAGATTGGTTTGAGTACTGTAGAATTAATGTACATTGTAGGTGCCATATTACAGAACTGTCTGACATGCTTATATGGTAACCTGACAGCTGAATATTTGATGTTCAGCCACCAGTTTTGGAAGACTACTTACCGTATTTTATTGGCTAAAAGCCGAGCCTGGCTTTAAGCCGAGACCCTAAACTTTTAACTCTTAAACTTAATACGATCGTCTTCAAACAAAAACACAAAACATTCCGCTATAAGCCGAGACCCAGTTCTTAAAACGTATAAGAGCTCATGAAAAATTTTAATCACATTTTAGCTTTTAAAATCTGTTAAAATGAAATGAAAGAACCGGTTTATTATCCAACGGCACGGGCAGTTCGCTTGAAAAGCAAGGTGTCATCAATATTTAACGAAGCTAGGCTTACCTCTTGGGAAACAACTGTATCAATATTGTTACCTACTCAATACAATGGCTAAGAATAACAACAAATCACAGTTAGTAAGCTGAATTTAATGTGATCTGATCAAATGAATCAAATTGAATTCACGGCTTGATCATATGAACATTCCGAGTTCAGAGACCTGTCTTTAACAATCCTGTGTCGATAGTCGTTCATTGTCAATCCGTTATCATGCCAAAAGCCCGTCGTACATCATATAATCTAGCGTTCAAACTTAAAATAGTCGCCGAAGCAGAAGCCGTCGAGAACAACTCTGAGATCGCGAGGGAATACGGCATCAGTGAGTCAATGGTTCGTCGCTGGAGAAAAGACCAAGAAAACCTCTTCAACGGCGAAATAAAACTGTCCGCAAAACGTAAAAAGATGGGCTTTTTTACACCAAAGTATCCCGAGATGGATCAAAGACTGCTGGAATGGTTTTCCGAGCAGAGAAGTCAAGGTGAGAATCATGTGACAAGTTTGTTTACACATCCGTGGGAACAGCACATTCTCATTGATCAGTTTTTGATAGTTGGCAAAACATTAGTATCATTGCTTATCTGTTCCATCTTTCCTTCGTTTTAGGAATTGCTGTCGGTGGACTGATGTTGCGTTTGAAGGCGAAAGAATTCTGCGATGATCCCGCATTCAAAGCATCTGTAGGCTGGTACATTCAAAGCATCTATAGGCTGGTAAACTGGAAGCGGCGCCATTCCATCACTCTCCGAACGAAGAGCACCCTCGCCCAGCGTCTGCCAAACGATCTCGAAGAGCAAACAGTAAAATTCCACCGGTTCGTGATCGCAGCTCGTCAGCGCCGTGGATACCCTTTGTCCAGAATTTTCAATATGGATGAGACACCAATGCGGTTCGAGATGCCGTCCAGCCGTACTCTGGAATTCAGTGGCAGCCGAACAGTTCCCGTGAAATCCTGTGGCGCAGAGAAGAGAAGCTTCACAGTCATGTTGGCGGTCGCTGCTGATGGCAAAAGGCTGCCACCTAAAGTTATCTTCAAAGGCGTACGAACCCCGAGAGACCTGGTTGTTCCGGACTCAGTTCGTGTTTCAGTCCACAAAAAAGGATGGATGGATGAAGCTGGTAAGTTAACAGTTTTGTGTTGTTCTCATGCGCTCTTTTTTCTGTGCTCTTTACTCGTGTTTAAAGCCGCATGCTTTATTGAAGCCTTTAATTAAAGTGAGGTCCAATCGATTGTTGTATTCTTTCTTTCGTTAGAGGCGTGAAGGAGTGGATTCGTACCTGCATGCCAAGAAACCCCACTGGTGAGCGATCGCTGTTGGTTTGGGACTCCTTTCGTGCTCATCTTACTGGGTCAGTGAAAGAAGTATTGCAGCGGCGAAGTATCGATGTAGCTGTTATTCCCGGTGGCCTAACTCCAGTTCACCAGCCCTTAGACAAGTGTCTAAATAAGCCCTTCAACGAGAATATGAGAAGAAAGTACCTGTCGTGGATTGTAACGGGCCCCTTCGAGTTTACTCCTGCTGGGAAAAAGAAAGCGCCGTCAAGAAACCTCGTTCTACGTTGGATAAAGCAGTCTTGCAAGGAGATCCTGGAGGAGACGGTGAGATCATTTCTTACTTGCGGCATCTCCAATGCGCTTGACGGCACCGAGGATGACGCCATCTATGAGGAGGAGCAAGACAATGACGCCGAAGAAGATGAGATGGATGAAGAATTTGATACGGAAAGCGAAGATGAGCCATAAGCTGACATCCTCGAACGTGCAGTTCATGATAGAAAACAAACGGCTCCTTTAGGAGCCACCACATATTAAAAGTTAATGACCAATAACTTTTGGTTTTTTGTCCGTGTGTTTTGCTTGGCTTGTATGCGAATATATGCGTATTTATCTTAGTTTTATTAAGTCCATAATTTTTGTTCAGGTTAAACTCTCGGCTATAAGCCGAAACCCCTCTACAAGTAAGATTTTAATTTAAGTTAGGCTAAACATGTGTAAAAATCGCTCGGCTTATAGCCGATAAAATACGGTACGCTAATTATGGAAGACTACTACATAAACTGAATAAGGTCTAAAAGACATCAATAAGAAAGAAACTATGTTTAGTAGTTATTAAGAATGCTACAGGAGCCTTTGATTCATTTCTGTCCTCTTTTCTTTCTTCTTTTTTAATAAAAAACAAGAAGAAAGAATTTTATCAGACCATCATTAACAACATTGATATTATTGAATATGAGGTGATTCTAGCTAGCCTGGCCCAATGATGTTTGTGTCTTTTATGCCATATATCTGAGCACGATAAGTTTTATCAAATAAGCTTTCAGGAAATAACATAGGCACTTCATTCAAGCACTATAATTAATCCAAAATAATTTATCACAGGCATTAAATATCTCACAACTTGATTGCACAGACATAACAATACAATATTCTGTTTTTAATGGCTGTTAGGAAGAATTAAATGACAAGTTCTTCATAAGCTCAGAAAGATAAAAAAGTACTTTTTTTCTATTTTCTCGAAAAGTTTCAAGAAAAGTTCAGCCTGCTGTTGTTGCTGGAACAGCATTGCAAAAGCTTGCATTTGTTGTTGTTGTTGCTCTCTCAACACTTGCAAAACATCATTGTGTTTTTTTTGTTCGAGCTCCACCTGAGCCTTCCTTAGCACAATCTCTTCTGCCCTTCCCTGTCTTTCTTTTTCGCTCTTTTCCCGCAGGTAAGCCACGGTCTCACTTCCAGCAGAGCGTCTTCTTTAGGGTTGTTTGCAGTCCACGGAATTTTCTTTTTCATCCTCTTTCCTTCACTTTGTGGTCCCCAGACTCTCCATGGCCACCTTCCTTACTTCTTCTGCATTTTCCCTCTCTCCCACGTCATCTTTCCTATTCGTGTTGTTTTTGTGGATTTCGTCAGAAGCATCCTCTTTCTTAATGATATATTCAAGTGCCTCTTCTACTTTTGTTCTTGTGGGCGAAATGCCACTTGCCTTTTCTTCATTTGCATATGTAGTACTGAATTTGTAAGTTTCCTTGTCTATTAATCGTAACACTGCAAATTCCTTGACAAAAATCAAATGCCCGATTGCAGTGCAATTAATCCAGTGGTTTGTTATTTTATTGTAACGTAACTTAAAATGAATATACTATAAAAGAAACGTAAGTCACAATGCTTACTACTCTGGTCCCAGAGGTTCTCTTCTCTCTAAAAGACATAGGATAAATCTCTTCTCCCTAAAAAAATCGGCGCCAAGCGCCAACAATGAGCTGCGAAGCAGTGAGCAGTCGAGAGAACCTCTGGTGGAGACCGCTGAGAACCTCACTTTGGTACACCCAGCTGAAGATCGACACGATCTGATTGGCTATTATTTTTCGATACCTGTGATTGGCCAATGAAAAAATATGTGGGGGGGGGGGGGGTGTGCAGTATTCCGATATCATACCGAGGGACCGGACAGTTGGTAGTTTTTACATTGCCAATATTATACATACTGGAGTGTGGCAAGTATCATACCTCAAGATCGCATTGCTCTACAAGACTTGTAAACACGCTTTAAAAGAAGACAAATTTCAGTAAATTTATCATCAGAACATGGTGTTATCGTTAAGTTATTTTGACACAATAGCTCCTTTGATTCTGGAGAATCGTTTTCCAGAGATAGATCAACTCACAAATAAACAAAACGACGCTTTGTTTGCTTTGCTTAATCGTGAAGATGTGTTCGCCATCTTGCCAACTAGTCACGGCAAGTCCATCATTTTCCAGTTGCTCGCTGACTTTTCCCCTGACCTTTCTCTCAGAGCATACGACTATACTCGCAATGCGATCGTATTGGTAATTTTCCCACTGAAGTAACTCATTGATTCGCATATAAGAGGACTGAATTACCATGGAATCACAGCCACAAGTCTAACCAGAAATGAAATCGACGAACCTGGAATATTGAAATTTGACAGGCAACATTTTAGTTGTAATTTTTCGATTAACAACTCAACTCAACTTAGGGAAAAGAGAACCTCTGGGACCAGGGTAACACCAGTTACAAGAGTGTCCACAGTATAACATATATCATTGAGTTTACTTCGAATGTTTTCACCTCTGTTCATGCACGGCTACATTTTCGATCCCTCGAATCGCAGATATAATCAACATCAAAAGCTGAAAAAGGATCTTCTATATCATTCTTATTTTGCACACAAAGTTTTCTTTTGCTCTTTGGAGCTGCGGGAAAGATACACGCTTTTTACTTTGCATTCTTTATGTCATGATTATCAACTGGGGAGTCTTTGGCGCACCTCTTCTCG
This sequence comes from Stylophora pistillata, assembly GCF_964205215.1. NCBI lineage: Eukaryota > Metazoa > Cnidaria > Anthozoa > Scleractinia > Pocilloporidae > Stylophora > Stylophora pistillata. The sequence goes on along the minus strand of NC_142519.1, from coordinate 24,285,296 downwards.
CGCTGTATGTCAATGCTTTATTTTACAGATTCCTTATAGTCTAGTCAAAGTCTGTCAAATTCTTTTAGTTGTTCTACGAGTTTGTAATATTTCAAAACAGTTCTATACAGGGTTCATACACTTTTTCAGGCCAAAGATTCAAGGACTTTTCAAGAACTTTCCAGGACCCTACTTAGAAATTTCAAGGACTTTTTGTAATGACAATTTTACCTCAAAACCAAGAAAAATGTTCCTGTTAACATCTATGTTTTGGGTTTACCGATGGTGCAAAACAAAAGCAGATATTTTTCGATGTTGTTCAATAAAAAATCAAGGACTTTCAAGGACCCAAAACGAAATTCAAGTACTTTCAAGGCCTTGAAATCTGCCTCTTGAAATTCAAGGGTTTTCAAGGGTTTTCAAGACGTGTACGAACCCTGTCTATAGCATTTCAGACATAAAACCTGAGATAAATCCTTCGTGTCTTGAACGTCTGAAGCTACCAAAGTCCGAAAAATGTTGAGAAATTCTTTATTCTTGTCGGAGAAAATATTGTACTGTGAACGGCCAGTGATCTTTATGTTTTCTCTACAGACTGCAAAAATCGTTTGGTGGATTGCTGAAGCGCTTGACAGGAGTGTAATTAGTTCTATTCATAAGTACACCATGGAAATGTACAGATCAAAGTTAATATCTTTGTCGATACACGGTGGAGAACTGTCGCACGTGTAGCAGTATTTTGACAGATAGTAATTTCAAAACATTGGCGCTCCTATCCCCTCCAGAGTAGTTTCATATCTAACAACAAATTCACGACACCCCCCGAACCTAAGTTTTTTCTATTGTTTGATACTGATGTTTCCTATTGGCTGTTGAAAAGTGATAGATTTTTTTTTTAGCTGTGAAAACAGCTGAATGCACCAAAGTGAGGTTCTCAAATCTCCACCAGAGGTACTCTCGACTGCTCGCTGCTTCGAAGCTCTTTGTCGGTGCTTGGCGCCAATATTTTTGGGGAGAAGAGAATCTCTCGGACCAGGGTGAATGCTTACACATTATGCATTACATTCACGTACTTTGAGTAGTTTACAACAGTTGTAAAAAATGTAATTTGTGCAAATTATGATCTATTCGTAAGGTTGCAAGAAACAACTAGCGATTCCCAAACTACGAACGCAATTGAGAAATTATTAAACAGGAACAACACTTTAATTCAACTGAAAGCCAGCCGAAGAACAATAAATACACGAGAGGTTATTTTGCGCATTTACCCGGTGTGACGATATTGCATTGTCTTAGCGTCCAATCAGATTTCAGTATTTACACGTTCGCGCCAACTTATTTTGTCTCTCTCTGGTTTTCCTCGCCATGGCCGCTTGTAAGTTGTTTGTCAGTTCACAATGTTCTAATTAAACGAGTTGAAGTTTGAGAACGTGAGCCAATTCTTTACATGGTGTCAGGAGTGGCCGACCAGAACCCCGTTTGGTAAAGACAAGCCACTTTTCATTGACGGATTTAGCAGTTTAACATGTTGACGCCATCAATATATATTCAAATATGGCGAGTGATGGTAATGCGACCTCTACTGCTGCCACACCTTCGACAAGCACTATGGCTTCTCCATTTATGTGCAATGTATCTCTACCGCCTAAACTGGCAATACACAGTGGAAATTTGTCTAAAGAATGGAGACAATGGCGACAAGTCTTGGACGCTTACAAAGAGGTGACCGACCTTCGTAATAAAACAAGTCGCCTTTGCGTTGCAACGTTCATCAATTGCATTGGTAAAGAAGCTCTCGAAATCCATAATGGTCTACCTTTTAGCAGTGAAGAGGAGAAATCAGACATGACCAAAGTCCTGGAATTGTGGGAGACGCATTGCATCGGCAAAACCAATATTATTTACGAGAGATACAAATTCAACAACAGTTCACAAGAACAGACAGAATCAATCGATACGTACATGACCGCTTTGCGAGCTCTCGCCGAAACTTGTGAATTTGGAACCTTGAGAGACCATCTAATTCGCGATAGAATTGTCTGTGGAGTCAGAGAAAACGCTGTTAGAAGGAAATTATTACAAGAATCTGGGCTTACTCTGTAGAAACGTGTAAATATCTGCCGAGCCGCGGAAGCTACGTCGGCACAGCTCAAAGAAATGACGCCGAGCCAGCACTTGGGTGAGATTGATTTAGTCTCGAAAACAGAGTCAAAAAACTCAACTTCTCGCAAGGAAAAGACGAAACTCCCTAATAACAACCAGCTCGTCGAGGAATGTAAGTTTTGTGGCCGTCAGCATGAGGGTAATAGAGCGAAATGCCCCGCATATGGTCAAATCTGCTCTTCGTGCGGAAAACCTAATCACTTCGCTGTAAAATGTGGAAACAAATCCTAGAAGCCTTCCCAAAAATCCAAGCCCAGAAAGGTCCATCAGTTTGCCGACAGCGATGACCCAAGTTACTCATCTGAAGAAGAAATCTTGTCTGTGTCCTCTCAAAATGCTGTCAATACTGTGGAAATGTCCGAATTCAAGAGTAAAATATTCGCGTACTTTGCAATCGAAGATTTGTTAGTTAAGATGCAAGTTGATTCCGGAGCTTCGTGTAATGTGTTACCTCGTAAATTCCTGCCGAAAGGTACTGTGGTTGACACAACCGAAGTAAAATTAACCACCTACTCTAAAGCTAACTTAAAGGGACAGGGTGTGGCAAAAATTCAGTTGCGTAACCCGAAAAATCAGAAGAAATACCGTGTTCCGTTTGTGGTCATCGATGAAGACTACACTCCACTTCTTGGGCCTACATCAGCCCAGCAAATGGCATTGATCACCGTTCAGCACGAAAACATCCTAAATGTTACTGAGACAGTGGTTAAAAGTGGCTGTCAGGGTCTAACCATGGAGGAAGTTACTACTTCTTACAGTGATGTATTCAAAGGCTTAGGATGTATGGAAGGAGCTCTTCACCTGGAAGTAGATATGACTGTTGCACCCGCAATTATGCCCCCTCACCGCGTGCCTCTAACGTTGAAGGATAGGCTAAAAGATGAGTTGACTCGCCTGGAGAAAGCAAGTGTAATAGTTAAGGAAGACGAACCAACCGACTGGGTGTCTAGTCTAGTTGTTACAGAAAAACCAAATGGCAGGCTCACAGTATGCATTGACCCTCAGCATCTCAACAAGGCCCTGAAAAGAAGTCACTATCCGCTACCAGTCATTGAAGACATACTTCCGGAGTTAACCAACGTTACAGTGTTTTCCAAAGCAGACCTTAAAGATGGCTTTTTTGCAAATACAGTTAGATGAAGAATCCAGTACGTTAACGACGTTCCAAACTCCGTGGGGCCGATACAGATACCTGCGAATGCCTTTTGGAATTTCTCCCGCACCAGAATACTTTCAGAGAAAACTGGATCAGAATTTAGAAGGCCTGAATGGAATATACAAGATTGCAGATGACATCCTTATTACAGGCCGTGGTACGAGCATTAACGAAGCTGTGAAAGATCATGATACCAATTTGGTGAGGCTGTTGGACAGATGCAGGGAGAGAAATTTGAAGCTGAACCGAGAGAAGCTACAACTGAAGTGTTCAGAAACCCCCTTCATTGGTCATGTTCTCACACCTGAAGGAGTGAAACCTGACCCAAGGAAAGTCGATGCCATACTAAAAATGGACAGACCAAACGATGTAGCCGCAGTTAGACGACTAGTAGGCCTAGTGAATTACCTGTCCAAGTTTCTAAACCAGCTCTCAGAACTTTCTGAGCCACTGAGAAGATTAACCCACAAGGACGTTGAATGGAGTTGGTCAGCAGCACAAGAAGAAGCGTTTCAAAGTATCAAGCATGCTGTCACTTCAGCTCCTGTCCTGAGATATTTTAATTCTGCTGAACCTGTGGAAGGCCAGGGAGATGCATCCTCCAGTGGTATTGGATTTGTATCAATGCAGAATGGGCAACCTGTGTCATACTCGAGTAGAGCTCTCACAGCCAGTGAGAAGAACTATTCCCAAATAGAGAAAGAATTACTAGCCCAAGTATTTGGAATTGAGCGTAACCATCACTTCGTTTATAGCAAAAGAGTTGTTCTGTGGTCTGACCATAAGCCATTGGAGACTATCTGCAAGAAACCCTTAGCGTCAGCACCGAAACGACTTCAGCGCCTACTCCTGAGACTACAACAATACGATGTAGAGATTCGTTACAAGCCAGGTCCTGAAATGTATTTAGCAGATACTTTGTCCCGAGCCTATCTGTCAACCACCGATCGCTCCCCGACTGAAAAAGAAGTTGAGCGTATCCATGCTGTCGATTTCTTAGCCATCTCAGAACCACAACTTGCGGAGATCCAGCACGAAACAGCAGCCGACCCTGTCCTACAGTCCCTCACACAAGTTATCCTAAAGGGCTGGCCAGAGAAGAAAGATGATCTGCCAATAGAACTTCACCCCTTCTTTGATGTCCGAGATGAACTGACAGCCCAGGATGGAGTTCTCTTCAAAGGTTTTCGATGCCTGATTCCATCAAGTCTCAGACCTAAAATCCGTAAAATACTGTATTGTTGAAAGAGCAGTATAATAATTTATGTTATTAATAAATGAACTTGATTTCCTATTATGAAGATAATATTATCCTCAAATCTTTTAATAAAAGGCAATTTTTCTATCACGAAACAATTTCAGGATGCTCAAAGAAAACCAAGAGAGGCCGTACTGGCTCATCCCAAATGCTTAATTATCAAAGCAGAAAGCATGAAAACGGCATGCAAATAAAAGAAAGGAGACTATACCTGGAAGAAAGAAGACTTCAACTAAAAGAGAAAAAGATGGCATTGGAAGAAATGAAATGGAAGATGATGATGTCATGTCATGCCAACACTCAAAGTGATTTATGTGATTAAGGCCCTGTTTGTATTGATATGAGCCCTTATTTAGAACTTATTCATGTATTTCAGACGTAATTAAATTTTATCTTTCAAAAGAAAACATGCTATTGAAAATAAGTTGATAACAAGTTTAAGTTCACTATTTATTAAAGTTGACTTCAATACACCTACATTACTGCCTCCCTTTGTATAAATCAACAAGCAATTACATTTGGAAATCAGTATTACAGTTTCCTTCCTGTTAATTTTGTTCTGCTTCAACAAAAAATTGAAAAAATTAGTTCCCAGCCGGAAAATTTTAGTCATTTTGTAACTGCAAAATTTGCTCCTGCAAAACACAAAACACACAAATATCACCAATCTGCAAAACATAACTTCTGCAAAATTTTCACGCTGCATGGTACTTTATTAAGAATTCTTAACATTTACATAGTTCAGTTGTGTATACTGATTCTATCTAACATGGGTTGCTATTCAAATATCTGTCAGACAGTCTGTTTTCAGAAAACTATTATTTTACAGAACTACATGGTCACATACTACTGTGCCTTAACTTACACTTACATTGTTGTTTAATTATCTAAACTAGCAATTGTTCAAATAAGTTTCAGATCGAAAAATTGGCCTATTTATGAGCCATATAGACAAGTGTGGCAGTTTGCCAACAAAGCAGCTACAATATAAGGCTTACCAACTGGCTGCAAAAGATCTTTCAAGTTTTTAGAAAAGTCTACAAATGCAAAATACTTGACTATCTTCCCATATCCCTATTCTACACTTCTTCGCACAGCACTCATGGCTTCGTTGAAATTTTGTTCAGGTGGTGTAAGCTGTGCATTCCTAAATGGGGCTAGAATATGCCTCCTGACAGGGTAAGCAGGATCCCCATAGATAACATAAGGATCACCGTAGTAGATCGTAGTCTAATTCAGATGTTTAAGATTGTTATCAACATCGCTAGCAAATATGGCGGACGGTCACGTTTTTAGAGCTCTTAGATACTGGATCATTCTGCTTTATTTCTACGTTTGTTTCTCTGGTGCACTCCTTCCCAAGACTAATCCTGACCTCGATATATCTGGTGATACTCTTCTCTTCATTTCTCACGGTCTGACGACAGTGAAAATTCAACATTTTAACCATCGGTCACCGAGCTCGCAACATGCAAAGAATCTCCAGCTGCCGAATTCAAGACTTCTACTCCTTGGATGCCGTTTTACGATTAATTCTTCTCTTTCCTTACTACTTATTCGTCTCGCAAATGATGTTGAACTTCAACCTGGTCCTGTTGGCTCCTCTAGTTCACATGACATCCTGTCTGATCTTCGGGATTTGTCAACGAAAAATGGGCTTAAAATTATTCATCAAAATATCAGAGGCCTCGTGGCGAATAAGGATAGTCTATGCCAAATGATCGATGATTCCAAGCATATAGACATCATATCCCTCAGTGAGACTCATCTATCGGACAGTGAAGAGGCTCAAGTTCAACTGGATGGCTATACGTTCATTAATAGACCGAGGAAAACAGGCAAAGGTGGAGGTGTGGGAGTTTATATCTCCTCTTCTGTCCCCTTTCATAGAAGACTAGACCTGGAACGCGATGGGATCGAATGTATCTGGATAGAAATTCTATTTCCAAAATCTAAGGGTATCCTTATTGGTTTTATTTATCGCCCCCCGAGTTCTTCAAAGCATCTTTGTGCAGATTTTGAAAATAAACTGGAGTCGATGCTTTCTGCTGTATCATCTGAAAACAAAGAATGCATTTTGACAGGCGATATCAACTGCAATTATTTGGTAAGCTCAGACAACAAAGAACTGAAGGCAATGCTATTGTCTTTTGGCCTTAAACAGCTAATCAAGGATCCCACGAGGGTAACGCAAGATTCAAAAACACTGCTAGATGTGATTTACACAAATCGCCCTCAGAATGTTTATAGTGTTAAAACCATTCCCGCCGGCTTAAGTGACCATGATATGATTGGTTGTGTCCGGAAGCTGCATAACCATAAATTCCAGCCAAGAACCATCACCTGTCGAAACTATGCTAATTATGATCCTATATCCTTTTGCAATGATTTACGGTCCAATAGTCTCACACCTGTCTTTAAATCCTCCTGTGTTAATGAAGCATGGTCTTTTTTGAAAGCCATTCTGAAAAAATGTATTGATAAGCATGCGCCAGCTATAAAGAAGAGGATCAAAGGGAAACTCTGCCCATGGCTTACACAGAAGGTAAAGCAAGAAATGAATACCAAAGATCAGCTTTTGAGAAAAGCGAGAAAGACAAATCGTGAAATTGACTGGTCTTCGTACAAGCGCCAACGAAACAAAGTTAACGGTATGGTAAAAAATTGCAAAAGCAGGTATCACCGTGAACTCTTAGAGGAGACTGTGGGTTCACCTAACAAATTTTGGTCAGCTATTAAAAAACTATACCCTACAAAGTCTACAAAGGAACCAGGAGCAGCTTTTCTCGTTAATGGAGCAGTAGAAACCGACAAAGAGGTTATTGCAAATTTGTTCTGCAAATTCTTCACTGATGTTGCGGGATCTCTAAAAAGAAAGATCTTCCCTCTTTGTAATTTTGTCTGGAAAAGGCCCCTTACAATAGACACTCAGCAGCCGCTAGAGAACTTTGAGTTTAGATCAGTCTCGGATAAGGTTGTCTTTAATGCATTAAAGAGCCTTAAGAGAAATAAGTCCTCTGGCCTTGACAACTTTCCTTCTGGAATGTTAAAGGACTCTGCTGATATAATAGCCAAGCCTCTCACGCATATAATTAACCTGTCTCTCGCAACAGGGTCTATACCTACTGACTGGAAAGCGGCTAAAATTGTACCACTTTTTAAATCTGGTTCAATGGCCGAAATCGACAATTATAGGCCTATTTCAATACTTCCTTCAATGTCAAAGATCCTGGAGAAAGTGGTATTTAAGCAGCTGATGGCTCATTTTGAACAGAATGGTCTACTTTCTCATTTTCAGTACGGCTTCCGTCGCATGCGCTCTACTGAACTGGCCGTTACTCATCTAACCGATGTTATCAGAAGAGAAGGTGAGAATGGTAACCTGACAGGCTGTGTTTTCATCGATCTATCAAAGGCGTTTGACACCATCAGTCACTCTGGCCTCCTGAGCAAGCTTTCAACTTACGGAGTTCGTGGAACAGAACTCGCATGGTTCACTGATTACCTTTTCTGCAGATCACAAGTTGTCCAATATAAAGGCGTGCTATCAGAACCTCAACCCATTCTCACAGGTGTTCCTCAGGGAAGTATCCTGGGTCCTATCTTATTCATTATCTTTTTCAACGATGTACATAAACCGCTTCAACACTCGAAGATTATCACTTATGCCGACGATTCAGTCATCTATACCTCTTCTAAAGATATTGATACTATACAGAGAAGCCTTAGCGAGGATATGAATAACCTGTGCGAGTGGTTTAAAGACAACGAACTGATCATTAACCTAAAAAAGGACAAGACGGTGTCATTGTTATTTGGAACAGCTAAAAGAAAACCTTCAAGACAAGGAACTTAAACTTTCTGTTAATGGGTCACTCATCAATAACACCTCTACCTATAAGTACTTAGGTGTTCACCTTGACTCATCACTAAACCTTGCATCACATTTTGACCGAATCTATAAAAAAGCTGCAACCAGAATTAATCTCTTGCGATCAATTCGTCCTTTGATCGACCAAAAGTGTGCAGAATCGATCTATAACACTATGATCGCACCTATTTTTACCTATTGCGGAACACTTGGTCTTAGCTTTCCGGATTACCGAAAGGAAATGATAAAGAACATCGAACGACGAGGCTTTAAAGTTATTGGCAATAGTTCTTTTAATCCCCCATCCGTGAACAATTTGATCAAGCGTAAAAGCTGTTTGTTTGTTTTCGACTGTCTCCTGAATAATGTTTGCACACCCTTTAAGAACTACTTCGAAAGACTGGTTCATTCTAAGGCCACTAGGAATAACGGTATATCAGTGAAATTACCCAAAGTACGTTTAGAATTTGGTAAAAAGAGCTTCTATTACCAAGGAGCAAAGACTTTCAACAACCTGCCTGCTGAACTAAGGTCGTTAGATTCGAGACTGAAATTTAAGAACAAATTGCGAGATTATTTTAGTTAAATTCGATCTAAACGTGGTTATAGGTATCCTTTTTCAGAGCATTTTATTTTATTGTATGCTTTTCTAGACCTTAAGATCAATGATTATATCTTGTTAAGTTTTATTTTATTTATTTATTTATTTATTTTGTTCCTGGCCGTAAGGTGAGCCTTTGTCCTTTCACGCCCTTTTCCTTGTTCAGCTAAAAAGAGCTCACGTTCCACCAAAAGACCTTTGCCTCTTTTATACGGCATGTGTACGATCCGTAATCGATTATGCAGCACAAGTTTTTCATTACTCTCTCCCTGAATACCTCCACCAAGAACTAGAACGTATTCAGGAAAGATCCATGAGAATCATTTGTCCTGGTATGCAATACGAACAGGCATCAGCTATTATGAATCTTCCAACTGTGAAAGACCACCATGAAAATATGTGTACAGTAACATTTCGCAAAATAATGAATGATCCTCAGCACAATTTAAGCAAACTTTTACAACCCCGCTATGTCAGCTCTCATAGGTTAAGGCACGAGCGTACCTTTGGTTTGCCACTTTGCAAGACAAATAGACTTAAAAAACAGTTTTTTTATTGCTTCGGCCAGAATAGTCAACAGCCACAAATAATGTACAAGTTCCCCCCCTAACGACGAACTACGTATTTTTTTAATAATAAGATGAATACATGTACATAGTAATTTTTATTTTATGTCTGTGAATACGCAATTCAGTTCATGCTGCGAAGTATTTACCAATGAAGTATCTATCTATCTATCTTGGAGGCATACAAGCATGGAGACTTCCGTCTTCGAGAAGACGCAAAGTCTTGGATCCTGCTGTATGGGATTGACCAGTCAAGCGGTGCAATAAATGTCAATATTTGCACTTTCTTTAAATTTTCTTTTATATCATTTAATTGTACTTTAACCCATTGACACCTGACACGTGTGTAACAACCCTAACTTTCCCTGAACCGCTCGTAAAAAAAGGCGATCATATTACAATCTCACCCCACTCTCCCCTAGTGACTCTTTGTGTTTTGTTGCCCTAGTGACTTAGGAGGACAATTATCCAATCATTTGGCCTCCAGATTTTGACAGCTGATTTTGAAAGCTGATTAGCGGTGCCACGAGAACGGGATTTTAAAAATTTTCGCATTGAAGCGCGTGCGGTAGACAATGTCTGACAAGATTCAATTAGATCCCGGAGTCGCGGCACTTTTCGAAGACTCAGGGCGATGAAGGAAGCTTTGATGGATTCGATGAGCTAGATAGGGATAGGTTAAATTTAAGTAATGATTCGGATTTAGATTTAGATGGATTAGAGGCTGAAGACGATGACACAGATGCTGAAGAAGAAGAAGCTCCCTGGACTGACCAGCTCGACGATATCCAAGTTCCCCAGTTCCTGGCCTCTACAGGCATCAATCTAGTATTACGATTGTTGTGATTCTTTCGTCTGTAAACGTTGCTACAGGCAATTGCAGAAATATGACAAACTAAACAACGAACTTAATGAACTAAAAGAAACTCTAAAGAGACATTTTAAAAAACCAAGAACATAGCGAGCGTTCAATGAAGGAGAAAAATTCCGGAAATCTTCAAAGTCATCGAAGTCTCCCGCATCTTGTTTTCAAGTATCTACCGAAGCGGAGCCTTCTGATTTTTGTTATTCAGCTTCTTTGCAAAATATTTCGCCCGTACCTGGGGAACACTACCAACCCCAAGAAGCTCAGCATTTTACGGAAATTAACGAAGAGATTTTATATAAAAATCCCTCCCAATGCACTCCAAACACCTCACGCTGCAGAGCCCACAACAATTGCCTTCCCAAGTAATTGGCCTAACCAACATACATATGCTGTACTTGTACCAGTATTACAAAAAGTTAACACTCCAGTTATCGTTAATCAGCAGTAGAATACCAATTTTCTAACTTCATTTGAACCTCCAAGAAGTACCTCTACACCAATAAAAAGCCTGCACAAACCAATTAAGAATGATGTGATCGTCACTATTCGATATCCTAGTAAAACCGCCAAGAAAACATTAACGGAAGAGTATGAAAGTTTGGGGAAGTCGCTAGTGAATGGTCCTCCACAGTATATAGCAAATGCTGCCTTGAAGTGCAAACCAATAGCGAAGCTCGTCGTTGCAAATGCGTTACGTCAACGTTCGCGGGAAGTAAACCAACTTTCTTGCGTAAGTCAAGTAAAGAAGACTTCAAAGACTTCAACTTAGAGTCATTATGCAAAGAATGGGAGGAAAAGGCATCCACTTTTTACTCTTTTCTCATGACGGTTGCTGTGACCGGGAAAACAGAAATAAGCTGGTTACCCAGTGTTGCTGTAGCGGGTTGGATACTCTTGAAGTAAAGGAATCGTCACCTTAGTGCTACAGCAAATGCTATCGATATTATGCTGAAAACTGGATCCATTGAGGTACCATAACTATTTATATGATCTATTAAATAGCAGCTTGAAAGCCTATACATATTTAAGCCTAAGTTAATACAGGAAGGGAAATAGAAATAAAAAATTCTAATTTATAATATTCAATCAGCATTGTCACACCAAAATAATAGTGATTAATGTGCATTAATTAAAATAATAGTGTAAACTGAAAAAAGAAGTAATTACTTATACTCTGTTTGAAGTAGGCTTAAAGCTCACGATTGTAAATTATTGCAATATGGATTTAACCTTTGTTTTCTGTCCTCTGTATTCAGGCAAACCTTAATCGTCTATGCAGAATGAAAGTGACCTGCTGTAATCAAACCACTTTAAACAAGATGACATTGGTTGGTGAGGGTTATGACAGTACATTCCTGAGTGCCAAGAAGCAAATAACTGCTGAAAATCAAAAAAGGGAAGATCTTGAGTCAAAGATTGGGAAGATATCCAGTACTACAGCAGAGAGGAATAACCATGCTCAAGAGCCAAGACCATCAGCTTTTAATAACAACCAGTCCTCACCTTCAACCGAACCATCTTGCACTAGGGAAAGTACAGAATTAGATGCGTTCCAAAAAGTTTTTTTGGAATTTCTCTTATTCTGTCACAAAGGATTTGCATTAGTGTTTGATAATATTGATATTGAAATGAAACCCAAGAATATGACAATGACAAACTAAGCCAAGAGTGTTCATTGGGTAAATCACAAGATGGTTACACACAGAGTGTATGGAAATCACCTCCCATACTAAAATGCTCAAAATGTATTGATGGATGTACCCAATATTTCATTCCTACCTTTAACACAAGACTACAGGAGGCAGAGACATGATTACATTGTTATGGTGGCCAGAATACGCAGTGAATACTTCAAATGTTTTCATCTTTTCCAAGACTCATGTGTGAAGCACATACCTCATAAGTATTCCAGTGAGATGTCTCAGAAATCAGAGAAGGTATAATTTGAGCTGATTAATTTATATGATATGTGAAATACATATTAAACTTCAGTGGACCAGGACAATTTTAAGAGACTAGACCATTTACCAACAACCACCCCCCCCCTCTAAGAATGTGCTTATAGTGAGAATCATTTAAAGATAAAAAGGTCCAATGATTCATAATATAAGTCTATAAATATATTATATTTCAGTTTGAGCAAGTTATTTTTGTGATCATTATGATACATTTTACTTTTCCATTACATATAGGTCCCTCTTGGCATTATATTTCGGAATGAAAATGAGAATGATGGAATGCTTGAAATTCTGCAAAAGTTCCAAACCTACATACCAACCTTTCCTGCAGATGATGACAAGTTCGATGCCCAAATTCTTACAGGGGATCAGGTTTCAGTTGATAGAGCTGTGAATGTTGTGATTTACCGTTGCTAATCGTGTATGGGAATAACTTTGCATAAATTAAAAAAATTGTTTCCGCTGACTAAAATTTTTGTGGTTCGTCTCAAATCATTCCGATTTTCAAAATGGCGGTCAATGTGACTACTTTTCATCGAGCAATTGAGAGTGTTTGCGACGTTTTCAAAATTGCTTCACTCTATACCAAGCAAGAAAAATGTCTCCAAGCCCTTTTTGAAGGAAAAGGAATGTCTTCAAGTCTTCCCACTGGATACGGGAAATCATTAATCTTGTGGGGAATTAGCGAGGGGCCCACACTGTCACTCTTCTCTTCCAGAATTTATTTTCAAAAAGCAGACAGAACAATATTACGCGAGGTCTCTGACCGACCAAAAAACTACTCACACTGGTTTTCTTATCTCATGAACACACCTTGATCAAAACGTAAGCTGATTGGCTTTAAAGTTCTTCCCAACAAAGATAAACAAACTGATTCATCGGAGCGAGCAGATCGTGACACTCGATTTCCGGCAGATAATTTTGAATCACTGCAATACTAATTATCCTGTTTCCGACAATCTTGTATGCAGCGCCAATCGTCGCCGATGAACTGCTCTCGCGTCCAGTAGTAAAATAATTGTGATTTCATCACTTCAAACATGATGGTTGAACAAGGAGTAGGATTCGCTTTAACGGGTAACAGGAAAACGGAAGAAAAAAAGGATTTCGAGCTGATAATCTTTCGAATCGTAGAGTTCACAACACAAAGATTCGTCTGAAGAGCCCTTCGTTTCTTTAAAGTCGACAGGCAATTTCTCAAAATGTAAGCGGAAGCTATAGACACTTTACACTACAGCGACAGCTACTCCTCCCCGACGTTAAAACTCGAGCGAGCTCTTCCGTCCGTCAACGGGATTTTTATCGGAATTCTGAACGATGTTTTTCCCCACAAAGAGCACACAAACTCATCGCTAATTCACGCACATGTTATTGTGAGAGCAATGTGTACTTTAAGAGGAGGCTTCACATTTCAGAAGTCAATTCCCCGCGAAATTGATAGCCAATCGAAACCTGTGGTTCACATGATGTAATGATCTATGAGTAACAGCCAATGAGATCATTTTCCGCACATTCCGGGAAAAATCACGTGGTCCCCATACACAATTAGCAACGGTAAATCACAAGACACTCCCTCCCCGATTTTTTGAGGGGATGCTGTACACAGGCTAAGTTGAATAGTGTTTGAACCTTCCTTCATGTCCCGAGTCATTTTCCACTGGATTAGTGCCCGACGAGAAGAGAAAACAAACAACCACGAGACGATAAGTATTTGGTTCTTGTTTTGGACTCTTTTTATCCTTGATTGGCCGTTTGATTGGTTTCAATTTTGCCTTGATCTTTTTACGGCTTTCATGTTTATTGCGGAGTGTACTTTAAATTTTCGCTAAATTTTGTGTTGCTGCGAGTTTGGATTTTTTTTTTCTGTTTTGGCTATTCAATTGGTTTAGTCTCCATTGGCAGATGTTTTACAAAGTTTGGCTGCTGAATTTTAATTCAATAAATCTTGATTGGAAACCCGATCGCTGTTGTCCGATGTGTTGTTTATCTATTTCATAAAGTGTTAGTGCGCTCCACTGGGTTTTCTTTGCCGTTTACAATTTTTTATTTCGCACTGGTGTATTTTTCGCTTCTCCTGCCTTTAACAGCTTTCAGGCGTTCTAACCTGATAGAAACTGGAATGGTTATAAAAGAATAATAATAAAAATGATTAAATCCGAACTACAACGCGTTAAAAGAGCTCATTTCATCGTCGCGTTATTCACCCATGACTACCTTCCATGGTAAAACTTTATTTCTTGTGTAATCACAATGTTTCCTTCACCAAGCCACTACAAGGCCTCACCGCCACCTTTAATAACCTGCTGTTAAAGGCTGACTTTGACACCAGAAATGTAACCCATCACTGTAACTGATCCGTTAGTTTTAAGAAAATAATTGTTTTTAGTTTCTCTTGTATGATATCAATTTACCTTTTCCCAGAGCTTCTCATTTTCATGATGATATAATCATTACTGATAATTTGTTGATATCGTTTCGTTTCTTTATGAACAGCGTATGGCCACGACATTTCTCATCAACGAGGCCATCAAAAAAAATGGCACTTTCCCCAGGGAAAGTGTGGCCACTCTGTGCCGATTGGGCGGATGGTCTAAAAGAGTGTAACATGGTCTCTTTACGTGAAAGATGTTTTTGAGAAACACCTTGATACAAGCTCCTTCTTGTATCAGTAAGGAGCTCAACATTTCCATACCCTTTGAAAAGTTGATGTAAAAAATATAAGCAGGTTTCTTTTTTTATTCTTAAACTGATCAAAAGTAACTTTAATACTATGTACCATTTTCAGAGACCTCAGTACAGGTGATCGTACCACGTACCTCCAAAGCATCAAGTTGGCCTACAATTACAGGGTCAGAAAATACCTTCAGACCATGGAGGACTGTTGTGCCGAGGTAGGATTTGAGTATTATCTCAACCACGACACAAGTCCAGGTTTTTCAATTGGAAAGGTGGAGAAAGGTGATAAATATTGATATTTCTTCCATGTAACAAGACAATTAAACACAAAGTTTAACAATTAGTGAGGCAGAGCATGACGTGAACTCAGACCAGAAGATTTTTCTTTAATAAAATAAAGCATTTCTCAAAGTTCCTTTTATCAACATTAAGTATTGCAAAGAAAATATGTAGATATTTCAATTTTATATTCTGTATAAAAGGCTAAAAGATTAGTCTATAGAATATATTTTACTAAGCAAACATTATGGACATATTACAGTTTTACTTTCTCTCTCTTTTTTTAGAACTTGAAAATATGAAAAAGGGGGAAAAGGATGATTTCCAAGGTGTCTAAACACTTTCCTTCTTTAAATCGATGTTCTCATTGAGATCAAATTGTCGCAGACAAAAGGATCAATGGAGTTTAGTAATGAAATATGTTTACAATACTCAACACATGGATATCTACTTCATTATTTCAAAGCAATCAGTGCTTCATAGAAATTTATTTTATTAAACTCGTGACATTTTGATTTTCTCTTTCTTTTTTTGTTACGGATTTACAAAACCACCAGTGGTTGTGGACCATTTGAAGACACTGGCCAAGTCGGAGAGGGGGAAGGATCTGTCATAAGGAGATTCTCTCCCCTTGACTACTCCGTAAAACTTAACGGTTTTGTAAAATACCCCTTTCAAGGATGCGACTTTGAGACCGATGTTGGAACACAGATGACGAGCCACCAACAGGAAGTGCACCACCCTGGGTGGAATAGACACGACAGTACCAGAGCAGATTATTCTAAGCCTTGCCAGTGCAGTCTGAGGACATGCCAGAAGGCTTTCACAACGCGGGACAAGTTTTACAAACACATGTAGTCCCAGAGCAAGCCTCTGGCATGTCCTATTTGCAAGTTACAGGACAGACCGCATGCCAAGGTTTAAAAAACATCTAAAAGACCTCCATTCTCTACTTGCACATGACCCATAATCATTTGCGCCTTGGGGGGTAACTGTGATTCACTCGACGCCATTTTCTTTTCGTGGCGTGACATTCGCTAGCGAAAAATAGGGAAATATGACTTTTGCTGTGCCATCGGCTGCTCAAACAACCGCAAAAGAATCCCAGAATTACAGTTCTACAGGATTCCTAAAGATTCTTCTCGAAGAAAAGCTTGGATTCAACGAATTAGACGCGAACACTGGGAGCCTTCTGACAATACTCGCTTGCGTTCTGCACACTTTGTTGGTGGAGTTAAATCTGATGATTCGCAAAGTAAATCATACACTCCACCAATTTTCTGTCACAGCCACAATCTCCAGACGCCTAGGAGAAGTAGAAACAGTCTCAAAACAATCGAAAACGATGAAAACATTCCACAAAAGCCAAAACGAAGGAGGCTTGTACAGGTAAGCTTTCTTGAAGTATATTCAAAAGTATATGTGCCATAACCCAATCTAAAACACGACCTATACATATTCAAGCATGGTTTAACGAGTATGTAATATTCAACATGTTTTTAGGGATGCAAGGAGGTAAAAGGAAGGCCAACACAAGAAGTGCCATGCATAGACGACCACAATGTTTGGGGAGCCTGTTTAAGCTCAGACAACAGCCTTAAAGAACACGACTACTGTAGGACACAAATTGACTCAAACTCTTTGAAACTAGATCAGTCAGTTATAGATGAGTTGACAAGATTACACCAGAGAGTTGCTGAACTAGAAGAACAGAATGACTGTCTTCAGTCACGTTCTCTGAACCTTGATAATTTGAAAAATAACGACAGGCAGTTTCAGACTTTTACTGGCTTTCCTAATTACAGTACATTCAAGGCTCTCTTTGACTATCTGGATTGCATTGCATTAGATAAAAAGAAGAATTGGAGAGGATCTAGTATGCAAGCTAAAGCTTCCTCAACAAGGCAAACACAAGCTAAACTGACCTTGGAGGAAGAGTTATTTATGGTGGTAGTTCGTCTACGTTTAGGGTTGACACTGACAGACTTAGCCCTTCGATTTGGAGTAAGCGAATCTACGATCAGTAGAATTTTTACAACATGGATCAACTTACCATACTTTCATCTCAAGGATCTTTGCCAAATGCCTGAGTATTGCGAAGAGCTAGGAAAGCCAGAAGAGTTTGCAGGATTCCCAGATTTGAAGGTCATTGTGGACTGCACAGAAATCTTTACGCAGAAACCATCCTCGTTAAAAGCTAACAAGGAGATTTATTCTAACTAGAAGTCTCATGCAATCAATGCTTGTGCTGCAATCGTCTACATTTCACGGGGATGGGGGGGGGTAGGGTTTCAGACAAACATATAACAGCTAGTAATATAGATTTTATTGGAACATTGCAGGAAGGAGATGAGGTGACGGCAGATAGAGGGTTTGATATTGGAGATGTTTTAGGGGAAAGTGGTGTACGTGTAACTATACCAGATTTTAAAGGACAAGGTAGATCACAGCTGAAGAAATCAGAGGGCAAAACATCAGAGAAAATAGCAGAGGCAAGGATTCCTGTCAAAAGAGCAATCCAGAGGATCAAGACATACCATATTCTTGACAATGAAGTACGCTTGTCCATGGTTCACCTCGCAGAGCAAATCTTTACTGTTTGTGGGTATTTAGTAAATTTTCAGTCACCCATAATCAAATAAATAACTAAGTTTAATAATACTTATCAGAGTTGTTGTTGCAAAACATGTAAGATACATAGTAGCCATCAAGACATAATGAACAAGAAACATAAAGGTCTAGCTTTTTATCAAAAATAAGCAATTTTGATTGTGTTGTCTTGCAAAAACCCTGTTAAAAATATTTATTTTGATCCTAAAATGGTGATATATTCTGTAATGAAAAATTTATTCACTGCCACAATGTATTAAGTATAAATGAGTCATGACTTTTAATGCAAAAAAGTTCTACAATATATTAATAATATGTTACCTTTATGTAGTGATGAAATGTGAAGCAATGAAAGCTTAAGACTTATGAACATGTGTGCTATTATGTTGGCAATAAATACCTGATAATCTCTTGACTGTGAAAAGAAAATTACCAAGTAGTAAACAAAAGAGCTTAACTACTAGCAGCTGTTAGCCTTACAATTCTTTCAGAATCAAATAAAAATCACTCTATTTATTGGTGACAATGCAGTTACTGTCTCATCAGTTATTCCTTAAGTTACAAAGCATTGAATAACTAAAACCTAGTTTACCTATCCTGTCTATCCCATCTTTTACTCTAAGGTATGCTAGTTCTAGTAAAAGTATGTTATAATAAAAATTCTTCAGCTTGGGAAAAATAGCATCCATAAATTCCTTATTATATAGAACTGTCCTGATGATAATGTTTTTACCATCAGAAGCTACAAAATGTGCCCAGGTCCTCCCTGTACAAAACATCTGCAGCTGTACTTGATGGTAATATTGATGATTAGGATTGAGTTGTAGTGATCCATCTATTTCCTTGATAATATGCTGCCGGAGGAGAGCTTGTTCCAAGTTTTCAGCTTCATAAGGGTGCACTCTTTCTACTTCAATGACCCCATTCGTGCCCAGGAGTCCATCGGGAGAGGCTCCAAGGAATGGATGTGTCTTAGAAACAAAGAGACCACATTTTTCTACTTTGTATCCAGTCATACTAGAATAATGCCTGAGAGTTTCTGATTCAGAATCAATACCATCCCTCATGTACTTAGATTCATAACGTTCGTTATAGCCAAGAATGTCTCTTATAGCCCTTGTAGGACTTGTGGTTTCTCTAATTAGAGCACGCTTGCATTGAGATGCTGTAATGTGGGGAATGCGCTCATTGAGCCACATACTGCTTTTTGACTGATCTCGTGTCAACTGTTTTATTTGCTCTATCTTGGTATCATCTACAGTAATATGCTCCAGTATTGATTGTGTTTTGTTGTATATATCTTGCAAAGATGCAGGATGAACATGAAGAGGGCTCAGGAAATCTGTGCTGTCAGTTTCAGTAGATTCTGTTTCAATTTCTACTTCAGAACAGTATATTAGGCGAACATCATGTCCCTGTAGTATGTCTGGCAGATTTGTAGGGATTGGAGTACTGATACTTTCTTCCCTCTTTGATCCAAGTATATGGAAAATAGGCGGTAGTGCTTTTCCTTCATTTGCAAGGAAAATGTTTTGCTTTAATTCCAATTTTCTCTCATCAATCAATTTCCTTTGACTTTCATCTACACCATAGTAAACTTCTGTTACAGAAGGGGAGGGTTTAAGCTTTTTCTGTGGTGGCTCTTTGCCAAAATTAGCCAGAATCAGAAGACGATATGTTCAAAGCATTGCAAACGACATTTTGGTTTTGTTGAACCAGAGACTTCTTTGTAGGTTTTTGGATATTTCAGGCAAGGTTTACTTTTCGAAGCACAAGACGCGATTTTTTTCATCCAGGTTACCCCCCAAGGCGCAAGGCATTATGGGTATGTGCAAGAAGAGAATGAGCGTGAGAATGTGAGCAGCGGTCACTTCTCCAGAAAGAGTGGTAGCAATTTCCTGGCTAATTACAGGCAGGACGATCCTTTTTTCTTTAATATTGGTGATGGCAACATCGTGTATTGATTTGATTATTTGACCATTTACGAACATTACAAATAATCCAGTTAATTTTTCTTCTCTCTTTCTTTTTTTTAGGTCATTTGTTACCCTACGAGTCCTCTCACAATGTTTTGTCGATGTTCGGATGTTCACAATATGAGTATAAAGGCAGACTCATGAAATCTTTACAGTTTACAATGAATGCATTTTATGGAAACTTTGTGTCATCTCTCTCCTCTATCATTCCAGTATCCGAGCCAGTTACATCTTGGGTTGGCCCTTAGTTGGAAACATTGTTTGCCAGTTTTAAATTTCTTTTGAATTGAGTTTTCTTTTTCGGCTTTACCTCAAATTTGTTTTTTTTCAAAACTGTAATTGTAGGTTTGGTTAGATGAGGGAATAAACATACACAAACTATGCACATACTGACAGTAAACACCACCACTACAACTGCCACATACTGAAAACAACAAAATAGAGAAAAATGATACTGAATCAAAAAAAGAGATCTTTGAACTGCCTCCGCTCAGGCCACACTAAATACCAAAGCCACTCAAGAGGAAGATATCTAATTCCGGACAACGCAATTAAAAATGAGAAAAAGCAAGGAACCATTAACTATACAGCTTTGCTAGAGCAGAAGAACACCACTCTTCAACAGCTTCTTATATTCATCAAAAACGAAAAATGCCACATAAGGGAGGATATCATGATCAGATTACAGAAGCTCTCTTGGACCAGAGACAATGGCTCCCAATAAGCCAGCATCTCTCACATAATTCTAGCCCCCAAGAGACCGTAAGGAACTTATAACCCTTGTTAACATTCAAATTTGTATTCTGCCTGAAAAAGTTTAGTGGATCAGAACAAAATATCCCATTTTTAAGATTTTCAATTGCGCCTTGAGTACTGAAATTACTTTTCATATGTTTTCAAATCAATTAAATATTGTTTTCTTGTACTGGACTTTAACTTGTATATTTTTCCCACAACCAAAAGTTGTACTACTATTCCAGATCTTTTCTATTTTCTTTTTAAACTGTTTACAACAAAGTTTTCACTGACTTTGACAACCAACTAAAAGTGCATGTTGACAATCACTTTTGCACCAGGCATCCCTTCAAAGAAATTCACTAAACTAATGCCTAAAAAGAAAAGAAAAGAAAAAGACAAATGGACAAAGAAATTCCAAGACTTTAAATTCAATATAGAGGTTTCCAGCACAAAGAAGATTTCCACATTCAGCTTTTCCACCCTTCTCATTACATGCAGCATCTGGTCCCATCAAATTCACCACACAATATTCAAAATCCTTCCAGTACCTGAAAAAGCACTTTTGTACCCGTGCCAGTGCTACCATCGATGCCTATACACAATTTCTACAACCTGAAAGTTGAGATATGCACCCAAAGAATTCACAAAACAAAAAATAACCACCAGTCCTTATGGACTAGTAACGAATATGTAGGGCTATTCCACATGAGACATGAAAATTTGACAGATTTTCAAATTCAAAATATGAGAGCCAAACTTACTTTTAATGAAAGCTTATACATAGTTCTATAAGTATCCAAATCTAGATTGGCAGTAGTGGACACGCCCAGGTTGTGTGATGCCATTGTTTTTGAGGGTTTTTATTAACCGAATAAGCCATTTTACATACCAATATCTAAATTGCTATATCTCAAAGAAATTGATCACCATGAATCAGATTTTGAGATCTTAACTACCCACTAGGATGAGCCTTTCAATGCAAAAAGAAAAAAATTCTCAAACATTTAATGTCTCAGACGTACAAAGACATAAAAAGTGTTGCGGACGTGACCTTCAGGGTATGATTCAGAGCAACATTTATTTAATTTCTATGTAGGTTCTCAACTGTTTCAGGTCTTATTTATGTTGCTCTTATTGTTAAGTATTATGATAATTTTGACACCCCAGCTTGCTCAAATTTGTCAACTATTTAAGAGATATTAGGTTGCGGACGTGACCGTTGCGGACATGACACATTTGTAAAAACCCAGAAAACCTCATAAAATTTTCAAACATGAGAAGATATGTTGATATTTAATGACAGCAAATGATAATTATAGACATATTATGATATATGTAAAGCTATCACTTTTTTACAATTTTCCAAAAATACATAAATGCCCTTTGACCTACAAAATGACCTAGATCATCAAAGTTTTTATATTTTATTTATTTATTTCCCAATTTACAGATAAAAGCAATAAAAACAGCATTTTTACTTCAGTGGCATTACTCTGAACGTTATTAGTGGTGAATGAAAAGCTCTTTCTTGAACATCCCCAAAATGTCACCTCCGCAACAAATTTTGGTCATGTCCACAACACAACATCTTTATTCTTTATATATACTATTTGTTATTTATTTCCCAATTTACAGATAAAAGCAATAAAAATAGCATTTTTACTTCAGTGGCATATTACTCTGAACGTTATTAGGGGTGAATGAAAAGCTCTTTCCTGAACATCCCCAAAATGTCACGTCCGCAACAAATTTTGGTCACGTCCGCAACACAACATTTTTGTTAATAAATTCATGGTAACAAGTAATTTCTATAATATCTTTTCAGATTTATGAAACACAGTTACTATTGCATTTAGTTAGTATATGCAGTTTTTTTAAAAGGTTTTCAAATCACAGGAAATTTGAAGTAACCAAAAGCAATTCAAATCAATGGTTGTTTTAGGAGTCACATCCGCAACACACTTTGAAAAATTATTTTCTCTGGATCTCTACGAGATAGTCAAAATGTTTTCTGGCAAAATAAAAGGTACTTCACGGGTAATTTTATGACATGACTAATTTCAATTCAAATAGAGTGGATCTGGCTTTAGGAGACATTTAATACCCAAATTTTGCCTCTAAATGTCACGTCCGCAACATGGAATTGACCTGTAGTTCAATGAAATAATTGTACACGTTTTTTGGTTTATTTAATCTATTCTAATCTAGTCTAATTGACATGTCTTTGTTCATAAGTAGTTATATTATGTCATGCACAATTGATCATGTCCATATGTTAACTTGTGCCCTTCAAGCCTCAAACATTCATTATCTTGGTATACTTAGTCGGCAACCTTTTTGTTACGGTACCGACTATTGAGTTTGATAAGACGTGTCGCGAGTCAAGAGGGATGTATTTTACGGAGTCAAAGATCCAAATTTGGAGACGATGAAAGAGCCAATAAGGTTTATTTCGTGTCAGCAGAGTAGAATCAATGATACTCATAAACTGTAAATAACGATTGTAAAATGCAACTTAATATAAAGCTAAGCGAACTTATAAAAAAGATAATGACGCAAACTACTTCGTTGATATTTGATCTTGTTGTGCAACTGATACTTGAGCACGTTTTTTGCTTCCCACAGGGAGAGTTTTTTAGGAATAACATTGAGACCAGTGTGTATTTTGTTAGTGCTATGAAATAAAACGGTATGATTGTGATTTCTGAGTGTTGAAGGTTACCACACGGAGGCAATTTTCGACAGCAGAACCCTGATGTCACATAGACAATGTTCTGCACATAAAATATTCCAAAGATGAGATTACGCGAAAGCGAATTACGAACATACTTGCCTAAAGGCGATGTATATGATACTTCGAAACAAGTTAATATAGTCATATTAGGCGCTAAGAAAAGGGGTACTAATCTACACGTGCATGAGGGAAAACGATAACAATTACTTTGAGCTAAAATAGAATCATGCAATGTACTAAATCGATGAGAAATACATTTATATAACAAAGAAACGAAATCACTTACGTATCTGACCCACACAGTGAAGCTCCTTCATCGGGAAATGCGAAATTGACTTATTAACCTAGACTTACGACTTATTACTTCTTGAACGACTGAAGGCCGACTACAATTTGACCACGATGGCGCAATCATAAAGGCTCACGCGATACTATGGGCCTTAGCGAGCAAAAGCGAAGGAGAGAAAATATACGAAGGAAGAGAACTAAAAGAAAAGGAAACGGACAATCATAACACTTTTTATAACCTATAACCAATGGCCAACAAAACAGTTCAATAATTAGTCTACAGCACCGCCAACAGTCCATTGTTCGCATATCTCTCCCGGCACTTTTAACTAAAGTGTCATCTAGGGTGAGAGTGCCTTTGCTTCTGGTAATTTTTATCTGATTTTTCCTCGTCGCCTAGAATCTCCGGTCACATCCGGGACCTCTACAGGCCTCACTGTCGACTCAATCAACTGTAAAATCTTAAAATATGGCGAAAATATGAAGACTTTGTGCGCATTCGATCGATGTGGGTAAGTTAAGGCATGAATAAAATCGAGACACTGACCCTTTTCTTACGGGCAGCACCTGAAAATAAATGTCGATCACCTCGAAAATACGGTTCTTCCCTCGTACTATTCTCACATCTGTCGCTTCCATTCCCTGCCTGAAATCGTATGGTATCCACGCCTGGAACATCTCACCAACCAAGCCTCACTAAAACAGAGTCGATCCTGCTGTGGGCAGCACTCGAAATATTTAGGCCTTTTATCCCTCTTTAAAGGCATCACAACCTTTCAAAGCGGGAACCAGAGTAACTTGTGGTTTTTTAACTTTCTTTCTGTTGTGCCTGTGCCGCGTGGGTTTTTCCTCGCAAAGAAAAAGCTTGAGAAAGCGTGTTTCGATAGCCACATTTCTTCAACTACAGCCGCCATATTTGTTTTTCTTTCAAATGTCCTGCCTTGTTCCCAGTACTTCACGTTATTTTTCCGACCAAATGCTGACCTATCGGTGGAGATCGGCCGACAGTTACTGATCAATTGTAATTTGAATAAAGATCGGCAATGCCGATTGTACTCACGCGAAGCACGCGCAATTAGCGGAAAACTTGAATGAATGCACGTGTTTACATGTTTCTTCGTGAGGAAAGACCCACGCGACACAGACACAACAGAAAGAAAGTTATATTCTAATTCGCTACCCCCGCTCAAACAATAATTCAATAAGTAACCACAATTGGGGTGTGTCAACACGAGCCGTAGGCGACCCTCTTTATAATGCCTTCATCAACAAAATTGATAGGAATGCTACATCAACGGAATGAAAACTCGCAAACGTAAAAAAAAAAATAATAATAAAGCAAGAAAAACCACCCCACAAGACAATCAAAACTATGTTCGTATATGCAAATAACTACTTCTAAGAGAAACTGACAATACCTAGTCGTTGGGCATTTAATTTTGAGGGCGTGGGGACGGTCGTAAGACGCGAATATAAAAGACAACACCTCAAATATTGTAGGTAGCCTACCGCTAATGAAGCAACTGTAACAACATACCATGCAAGACCCCAAAAAAATGGTTACCTAACCCATGATAAATACAGAAATAAAAGAAAGCGATCGAAATCGATTGAAGCCAATAACATTGAGGCTCCCGAGGATAAAGTCTTCAAGGTACTTTCAATATTACCATATCTTTTGTTCCATTAAAAAATGCATTTCATATTTTCTACTGTTAATCTGAGGAAGATGTTACTTAAAGACTAGTTTAATGTTCTTTCACAAGGTCAAGCTCAGTGGGGATGGGGCTACTTTAACCCACAACAGAGGCCTTGTTTTTTCATTCTCACTGTTGGATGATGGCCAGGCTGTCGTGTCGGGGGACCCTAAAAGCCGGAACGGCGGAATGGCGGAATGGCAGAATGGCGGAATGGCGGAAAATGACCCCAAAGCCTAAAACACGGAACGGCGGAAAATGACCCCAAATCCTAAAACACGGAACGGCGGAAAATGACCCCAAATCCTAAAACACGGAACGGATAGCAGGGCATGTTGCACAAATTTTGTACAAAGACACCAAGCGCTTGGCTCATTTATCCCCACGACGATAACACGCGTGACTAAAATTAAGTGTTATTAATTTTTTTCTTTTACTGAGTGGTATAAATAATAATGAACCATTATGCATGAAAGATAGCTGCGTTTTCGCGTTGTTAACCTGTTTAGTTACCTTTTGTTATGCAAAATTTGCCATGAGTTTTAGTCGCGGCATAAAAAGTCGCACAGCATGTGAAAACCAACTCGACATACCACATTACAATAAACAATTGTAACTTTGATACGTTTCCTGGTCACGTCTGTATTGATTTATTGAAACAATAATATCTCATATGCTTGTAAATGTGAGAACATCACAGGAACGTTTTCAGGCTTCTCAAAATATGACAACGTTCAGCCCCAGCTCCAAACTTAGACTAGCGTGAGAGCAAGCCCTCGTTACGAGCCCTTCAATACGAGCGTTTTTTCATCCACGAATAAGTTCTGGGACTTGAGTAACACTAGTTGAAGCGAGGTTTGCAGGGTGTCACGCGCGTGGGAATTTCTCATGGCGTGAAAAGACAAAAGAAAGTTAGCCGAAGGAAGCCGTCAAGAAGAATTTGAAGAATTTCTTCGCGACCAGGTGTCCAAAACACCACCATCCTATTGTGAAATTTACGGCTTACATATCAGCGAAGAAATAAACTTTCTAAACAAAAAAGAGGCTATTTCTACGGTGGCTCATAAGTGCCATGCAAAAATTGTGATTTTTTTATCGTTTTAGCGACTTTTTTAGCGACTTTTTTAGCGACTTTTTTAGCGACTTTTTTAGCGACTTTTTTCGCGACTTTTTTAGCGACTTTTTTAGCGACTTTTTTAGCGACTTTTTAGCGACCGAAGTAATGCGGGCTCAAGTTGCTTCTCAAGAGAAGATGGCGGAACTCGAAACCGAAATCAATGAGGTAAATAACTCTCAGGTTCACGGTATTCACTGGAATTCACTAAATTTGCATAAAATAGCGCAGATTTCAACTTAACGCATTTTTCTGCTTATAGATATGCGAGTTTCTCGCAAAAAGAGAGATTCGAGACGAAGTGATCGCTCGATTCAGGAACGAGAAGGTATGCAGTGAACTTAATTGTCTGGACATGATCACCATCCCGATAGTTTTTTCGATAAATAACTATCCTAACTTGTCTTCCCCACTGCTGTAGTTCACCGCTGTTTGAGCCACCTTTGCATGCGTCAAAAATGCGTTGCATAACCCTTAAATAGAAATATTGAAAGGATCAAACATAAACAGCCAGGAAACAATCATTAATTAGACTCGTCAGAGATCTTTACCATCCAGTCAGATGCAAATTCATGGACTTGAATAAGTTTGAAACTCGTTAAAATGAATCAACCAGATAGAAGGAAATAATATTCCTTTTTCAGACGTTGCTGTATTGATGGCATTTATAATTTTAATGCAGTTTCTATTTCCTATTTTTTAGATGGATTATTCGGCAGTAAATACTGCCTCAGATGAACAATTGCAAGAGTTAGGACCATTGCGAAGGGGAGATCTGCTGTCCTTAAGAAGCTTTGTAAATGAAAAGTTGCGAGGTGAGAGTAGAGATGAGAAGAAAAGAAAGCTGCTTGATCTCCTCAAAAAAAGGGTAAAACCAAAGAAAAAGAGAGCCGAAGAAAAGGCAAGTACAGAGCCAGGACCCTCTAACCAAATTATAAATGGCTACCGTAAAGTTCAGTTTGGCTGGCTGCACTATGACCCGCAACAGAATAGGTATGTTGGAGTTCGCCTTGCAAAAGGAGGTGGGACTAGAACTGTGAGAGCAGAACGTAGCTCAGATGTTCGTGATTTGATTGCTTTGGGTAAATCAATTTTCTTCCCAGGTGGTATGAGCTTTTATGGTAGATTTGAAGACATGACATCAACACTTGGAAACTTCAAAGGTGATCAGATATCCTTTGCAAACTTCACTTTGGCCAGATACATAACCAACCATGCCCTGACCACAGTCAGACTTTATTTGATGACAAGATCAGTTGAAAAGGAAAGTCAAGGGTGTGACGCAGAGTTGCCAGAGGTTTTTGAAGTGGATAGGAAGCCAACCAAAGTTCATGCTAAGAAAGAATGCAATGATGATGCCAACCATGGTGGACTGATGGGCACTTGTGCTGAACGTGAGACCATTAAAGCCCAACAGGACAGGGAGTATGAAGAGTCCCTGGCAGCTGACCGAGCAAAAGAAAAACAAAAGCTGGAGATTGAGGAGGCAACCAAGAGGCAAATGGAGTTGCAAGCTGCACGTAAGAGAAGACTACCTCCTGAACCTGTAGTTAATGAAGCTCGTGCTGTTGTCTCAGTCCGTCATGTTACCTTGGGTATTCAAAGACGGGCTTTTAGAGCAAGTGATGAAATGGGTGCAGTGTATGACTGGATTGGCTCTCTAAGTACCAAGCCAGAATCATTTGCCCTTTCAGGGTGTGGGCTGCCAGAACTGATGCCATCATTATCTGTTATGGTGGCAGACAAATCCATATTGAATATGCAGGAAACACAGGGCATGCCTTCTTATCCTGAAGATGGATTAAACTTTCTAGGATTTGGAAATCTGGAAGATTTAAGCAACCTGGATGTCACAGTACCTGATCTATGGTGTACTATGGATGATTTCAACTTCAATGCGACCTTACCAACAGCCTTTATGGAAAGGGACTTTGCCACGTAAGTGGTCATGTTGTTAGCCCATGAACTGAAAAAGTGATGTTAATCGATGTTTATTACATATTTGAAGTACAATGTGCTTTTCAATTAGACATTGTTATAACATAATTAGAATAAACCCACTACCTATTGACTAGAATCCATCAGCATTCCAGTAGGTGCATTACCATTTTTTCTACTCTGCATGTCACTGCATTCAAATGGAATGACTGTGCACATTGTAATAATTTTACAGAGTTGGGCTGTTTGTGTCTGTGTGGAATTTTATGAAATGAAAATTTATTTTATCAATTCAAAATCTTCGTTGGAAAGAGTAAGAAATGTGTTAATTTTATGAAGAATAAAACCACAACCATTCCACCAATGCTAAAAAGTGTTGTTTGTAATCTGTAAAGATGTTGAAGTTAATGATCCAGGGAACTTACATTTACATGCTCACTAATCCTACAGCCAAAACAATCCTGAAGTCACCCATGTTACTGAGGACAGAATTCCTAGTGTGGTCAACAGTGGTGGTACTAAGGACAGCAGCCTTATTCTAGCCAATAGTAATGCTACTGACGACAGCAGCGCTAGTCAAGCAAACAATAGTGCTACTCAGGACAGCAGCCCTAGTGTAGCTAATAATAATGCTACTCAGGACAGCAGCCCTAGTGTGGCCAATAATAACGCTACTCAGGACAGCAGCCCTCGTGTGGCCAATAATAAAGCTACTCAGGACAGCAGCCCTAGTCCAGCCAACAATAATGCTACTGAGGACAGCAACCTCACTGTAGCCAACAATGATGCTACTCAGGACAGCAACCTTAGTGTAGCCAACAATAGTGCCACTCAGGTCAGCAATCCAAGCAGGTACGTTCTTGAGTTGACTTTGACACAGAAAAGACATGAGCATATCATGAAGTCATCAGTTAGCATGCATTATCACTTAGGCTAGGTGGTCTTTTCTGCATGAAATAACAGTAGTTACAGGAACAGAAAATTAAGTAATGCATTGATCAATGTCTTAAACCAATGATCAAACATGTTTGGCAATAACTGGGTACAGATCCTTTCTAAACAAATTTTCAACAAATTTATTGATAAATAGATCAATTAATATAGAAATAAATGAAAAATGAATTAATTACATTTGCTAATTAAAGGTGAGTACATTGTGGGAGGTGTGGTGGCCCCATGGTTAGTGCGCCTAACTCGGCAGCAAATGATCTAGGCTCAAGCCCTGGCCAGGGACATTGTGTTGTGTTCTTGGGCAAGACACTTTTCCCTTACAGTGCCTCTCTCCACCTAGGGCATGAATGGGTACTGGCAATGTTAATGCTGGAGGGTAGACGTGCAATGGACTAGCATCTCATCCAGGGTGGAGTAGAAATACTCCTGCTCACTTCATGCTACAGAAATGGGGATAAGATAAGATAAGCTCCAGCCTGATGGGCTGCTTACGAGCCTTACTTGGCTGGTAAGCAGAATTTACCTACCTTACATTGGGATCAAAACTGTTGTCAAACAGCATAACAAAACTATTTCATATTGCTTTTCTGGTTGTAGGACCACACAAAGGGGTACCAGACACAGTC
Organism: Stylophora pistillata; assembly: GCF_964205215.1. NCBI lineage: Eukaryota > Metazoa > Cnidaria > Anthozoa > Scleractinia > Pocilloporidae > Stylophora > Stylophora pistillata. Next base: position 24,255,249 of record NC_142519.1, on the reverse strand, counting down.
AGACAAACCGTGTAAGCTCTCAGGGTGTTTTATTTCTTTTCATTACTCTAAATGTATCCCCACAGATGATCATGATGGTACTTTTAAGTCCTGTGTCATTCAGTTTACCTTCTTTTCTGAACATACACCCTGTTTTTTGCCGTAAATTGTAACCCTATGGCAAAAATCTACAGTGTAACAGATATAAATACACCAAGGCAAAAAATTATTAAATGGAGAAATAATTGGAAAAGAACTTCAAAGGTGGGCTAGTACTAATTTTTGTCTTCTTTTTATGGCTGAGGGCATATTAATCCCTTTTAATGAAATTAATAATAAATAATAATAATTGACAATTTTTTATAGCACCCTATCCGATAGCCCTAAGGCATTTTGCAATCAAGGTGAAACATTAAAAATAACAAATAACATATTGAATCCTGCCGGCATGTGTTATTCCTGTTACTTTTTATATATTTTGGTGGCTTCCAGTGCCTTTCAACTTCAATACCAAACTGAGGATATCAGGTAACACTAGAAAGAGGTGAAGAAATCACCTGCCCTTGGGAGATTTTCTGGTATTAATTTCTTGTGATGTTTTTATCTTTAGGGTTTTCAGTTTCGGCAAATTTATTTGTCACAATTGGTGAGTGGTACATCCGAGACAGAAACCCTGGTAGGAAAATATTATTTTGTAATTATTATTGAAGTGATTTTATACTTAACCTATAAAATAGGTTATGGATCAACTGATACACCTCATTACTCATGAATCTACACAAACCACAGCATGCTGCTGTGAAACCAAAACCTTCTTGAGCAAAGCTGCTTTGAAGGCTAAACTGTAAGAAAAGTGTGCACTTCTTAAGAGATTTCTAATCCTAAAAAAGAAACTTTTTTATTAAAAATAAAAGCAAAAATCAGTTACAGAAATAAGTGCACAATCCTTACCCAATTTCGAAACAAAACTCCTG